>NC_042999.1:125064620-125167120 GCF_006345805.1 Octopus sinensis
TACTTACCATACTTGATTTATGTTTTCTGTATCTAGTTTAAATATTTCCCATAATTATTTTAATTTGTTTCCAATACCTAATTTATATGTAAGTATGAATATTTTAGCTTGTAAAATACTTTCTTTTATTTCACCCAGAAAATGGGTATTCCTTTTCAGAAAATCATTTGTGCAAACAATGAAAATAACATTATTACTGATTTCATGAAGACTGGCTGTTATTTCTTGCATGGACGTAGCTTATTACGTACCATCTCTCCCTCTATCGATATTCTAATGCCATCGAATCTTGAAAGATATCTTTACCATATCTCCGGCAACTCAACTCACCTTGTGAAACAGTATAATAAATCTTTAAAAGATCGTGGCTGTTTTCAAGTTAATAAAGAAGTAAGTTAAAGCATTTGTTTCAAACATTGCTATCCATCTAAACAATGTGTTCATCACATACTGTATCATTGTAATTTTTTATAACAATGGAGCCTGGTGCTGCCTCTTATCTTATAAGTTCCTGTCAAACCATATGACATCAGGACAGTATTCAAGAGTAATGCAACACTTTGCAAATATCTCCTTCGAGTAAAACCACCAATAGAAGAGAATATGACCAAAGACTGTGTGTACTCCATCCCATGCAGCTGTGGTAGGTTATACAAAGGTGAAACATGCTGCCATCTCATAATAAGGGTAGAGAAACATCGCAAAGTTGTGACACAGGGAGATATTGATAAATCAGGTATAGCTAATCATGTATGGAAAAATGAAAACCACCTCCCCCTGTGGGATGAAGTTAAATAATAGACAGAAAACACCACTGAAAAATACAAAAACTAAAAGAAGCAGCACATATGCTAGGACACAACAACCTCCTAAGCAGACCGAGTGCAGGTATGAGTAGCATATGGGAGCCTGTATTATGGAAAAATAGGAAAATATTACATTTATAAGCCCTAAAATTCATTCCATAATTGTCCATGGGCATATGGCATAGTGGTTAAGAGTTCGATTCCAGGCAGTGACCTGGAATAATATTATAATAATAATATCTTAGGAATGAGAACCCAGGTTTGAAATTTCTCCAAGATACCTGATGATGCCAAAACAGTGTGTTAACAAGACGAGGACAAATATCCGTCAAATGTAAATAATGTAGCAAACAATCTTCACAGAGTATGTTTGGCTGGAGGGATTGGTTTGGTTTGGTTGAGTATAGGTGTAGTATGTTTGTTGTGAAAAAAAGATTTTCACAATTCCATGTCCCACTATAAAAAAAAAGAATGTTGGATCTCATGCTCTGCCACAATTTTACCAGGTCCCACCAGTGGGGCATATGCCCACGTTGGGAATCATTGCTCTAGGGTTTGCTAAAATAGTTATCAACAAACTGTTGGGATCAATGCAATGACTATATACCCTTCTAATATAAGTCTCATACATCTGTAAAAAGAAATATTTATGGGGATAATTATTTCATTATTTTTAAACATCTTCAGGCTTTTTTTGCGGGGCTCCTTCTTTCATCACATATTATTGAGAATGGGGTTTCCTGCTCCAAACCCATTTCTTACCAATCATTATTAGTCACTTTTTATGTATACTTTTTTGATTTTTATAGATTTTGAATAAAATTCAGTCTGACATGTATGCTGATTGGTGCTCAGAAGAAGATTGCTTGGATACCATTCTGACAACATATAAAACATCTGGTAAATGACAATCATAAACTAATTTTTCTAAACTTTAGTACTATCAATTAATCTTATTATTTCTCAAGTCTTGAAAGCTTTTAGTTTTATCATATTAGATGAAAAGTTGCAATGGCTTTGTTCACATCCCTTTACTTGCATAATAGTTATCCAGTATAAGGCTTTGAAAAACTCACAAAAACTGACAGAAGAATGGTTAAAAAACCCAGAAAGATTCAACTGAAGTAACACAAATTATCTGTAAATTGATCGGTTGTAGCAATGGTTGTTTTACCCCAGACAAACCTAGGGTTAAACATATTCAAGTAAAGAACATCCTGTATTTATCAAGTATAATACACTGCAGATTACATTATCTGTGCTCTTTTAGTATGGTAATCTGTGGTTTGATGGAAACATTACTGTTATTTTTGGCAGGCCTTGCGTCACCACAGAGGGGCTCCTTCATTAGGCATGATTGGTAGTTTGCTAGTTTGTTACAGATATGGAAGTCTCTTATGTGAGACTGATGACCTTGAGTGAAATCATTGATTAAATACATTAACTTGAAAATGCAGTATGACTGCTGTATGGTGAATAACTCCTATTATTATTGAGTGGCTAAATCTGTTTCTGTTCAGCTGTGCTTACCATTTCTAGTAACTGAGATGCTACTTCTGCTGCTTACCAATTTTGGTAATACTGTTAGAATAAAGTAAATATAGTTTTGTGCTACTTGACTTTTTTTAATTCCTGGAGAATAGGAAAAGTTAATATATTAGAAGAAGGACACTATATTTTGCTAAATGCTGAGTCTTGAAGAACTGTAGCGGAGAGAAACGTCCTTAACCAGCCAGGGGTAAGCATATATCTCCTCTCTACAGCAAGACACCTATTACTAGCTTTCTATCATATGCTTGCCTCTCAACAACTGGCATAAACCATTTCCCTCAGTAATACACCCTACTCAATCAAGGGTTTTTTTTCTTGCAAGCAATATGACAACCTCACTAGTGCTAGTGACAACAAAAACTACCTAGTACACTCTGTATAGTTGTTGGCATCAGGAAGAACACCTAGCTATAGAAACCATGCCAAAATAGATATTGGAGCATGATGTAGTCTTCTGACCTGTTGGATCCTGAGAAATTTATTACAACATGGAATACAGATGTTAATTGATGATGACGATAATGATGAATGAACCATGCATCAAAATATTTTCATTAAGCTTCGTATATAGTTAATAGTAGATGAGGAAAAAAATAAGTAAATTCATTTTGTAGGACATCAGTATGATTTTGCCACTAGGTTAACCTAGATTTTGTGTAAATTAAGTTCAAGTCCTGGCTCTTGTGTCAGTTATAGTGTTTGATAAAGCAAAAACTTGCAGACAGCTGAATACCAGAACACCAAAGTAATAAAGCTAGCTCGACTACCTTTGAACTACTGACCCTGCTAACCCCCCCTCTCTCTCCCCTTCTCTCTGGCTAATTTTGTATCATAAGTTATTAAATTTAATAATACATTTAAGATTTATCTAGTGAACACTAGTTACAAATTATGATGTGAAAAGGTAGATAAAAGTATTTTGTACTTTTTTTTTTCTTTTCAGGATATCTTCTTGATACTCACACAGCAGTAGCGAAGGTTGTTGCTGACCGATACCAAAAGTCCACTAATAGTAACGAGCCAATGATTATTGCTTCAACAGCTCATTATATGAAATTTGGTGACACAATACTGCCCACTATTCTTCAAGATCGCCAACACTTTAAAGAACTGCCATTAACAGACATGATGGAAATATTTAAGGAATTACAACCCAGCCCCAAGCCTCATTCAAAAGTGTGTGAAATGATTAAAAAATCCCAAGTCCATTATACAGTATGTAAAGCCTGTGAAAATACTATAAAGAATGAATTACTCAAGTTTGTAGCATCACTATCCTGATAATATATCATTGTTGCCAAGAGGTAATTTTGTCATAGTTTTATTCTCAATCTTAAGTGATGTTTACTTATTAACTTGAGTACTAATCATCACTGTTAATCATAATGTAACTTTTTGATACTGCAAAGGCAGTTGACAGTGTAACATTCAGAGTCCTGTCATTATTAACATCAAATAATAATGACATCTCCTCTAATGTCACTGCAAACATCAGTTACTCCTGACCAACATTCATAACAATTCCTGTAATATAATTCTGTAAATTATTTGTTTTCGTTTGTTGCTACTGTAAATACCAGTTCTTGCCAATTATTATGCTAAACAGTGGTTTCTGTTGACATGATAAATACCCTTTCTTGCCAGCTGACATGGGAAAATCAGTTTCCTGTGGGACTACAAGTGTTTCAAATGCCATCACTAATATTTAGATAGTTTACTTTTGTAAATTCATCTAAATGCAAGCTGTGAGATGTTGCAGGTAAAAGTTCACACAGTAATTAAGTGTCTTAATTCATACAGGACCTTTGGGGGGGGGGTGAATTTCTCTTCATTTGGTTCAATGAAAGCAAAAAAGGAAGTGGAAATATCTAAGAAAATCATGTTCAATTTGAGTAAATAAAGTTCTCATTTCGCTGATTTAGTATATTTCTTTTACATGGCTGTGTGGTCAGACGTTTGCTTTCTAACCACATTGGGTTCAGTTCAACTACATGACACCTTGGGCAAGTGCCTTCTGCTATAGCCCCAGGCCAACCAAAGCCTTGTGAATGGATTTGATAGAGAGAAATTAAAAGATGCCAGTCATGTATGTGTGCCTTGACATTGTGTGATAGTTGTGAGTGTAACTGTCATACAAGCAGTGTTATTTCTAATACTGTGCAAGAACATGTCTAGTGAGGAGAAATATTACCTTGCTTAGAAACAGGTGTGGTTTGGCTACAAGAAGGGCATCCACCCATAGAAAATCTGCCTCAAATAAGCTCTATTTGACCCATGCAAACATGGAAAAGTGAATGTTAAATGATGATGATTGCTGCTTGTTGAAGCAATTATTTTTACTGTTAGCTGTCCCTCATAATATTGATTATCCAAAAGTAAAATAATATGTTAAGTAAGTTAAGCAGAGATGTATTTTCTGATGGAATAACATTTTAAAGTGTTAACTTTATATATTTCATACAGTACTTCATTTCAAATGGATTCATTTCTTTAGGAGCTATATTTGTCATGTCTCTGTATGAGTGTTCAGGCATGAACATGTATTTAACTCAAGCTTTCAATTCTCTTCTCCACTACATCATGGTCCACATACAAATACTTGCCATACAATATGTACATAATAAATATGGTGCTGAATGATGAGCAGATATCAAACTAGGTAAAACTAATTTTTTACAAATCATTGATGAGGTTAATAATCATAAATGTTGTTCCGTCAAAGATAATAACTCAGCTCTGATTATAAAACATTTCATATTTTAAGCTGTGTACTTTACTGAAAGATACAGTACTGATGATTCTATGATTAGTAAATGAACAAGATGTTACTACTGTCATGAAATGGATGCTGCCAACATCACCATCATTGCTGTTATTATTATTTTAACATCTGCTCTAAAGCAATGAGCTGGCAGAAACATTGCCACATCAGAATGAATTTTTTATAGTTTCTTCCAGCTTATTATGTTCTGAGTTCATGTCTCACTAGGGTTGGTGAAATTTGCCTTTCATCCGTTTTAGGGTCAATAAAATAAAGTACCAGTTGAATACTAGTCACCTTTCCCTTTGGCCGAATAACCATGTACTTCTTCTATAGCAAGACCCCTGTCTCTGTTTCTCTGTCTCTTTGTCACACTCTAACCTTTCATCATCTGACTAAAGATCACCTCCTCCAATGCACCATCTCCTCTCAAAACTCCTTGTCTTACAAGTCACTTGGTAACCCTGCTGGTGCTACGTAAAAAGCATCCAGTCCACACTGTGAAGTGGTTGGCCAGCTGTAAAAACTATGCCAAAACTAACCTCATCTGTGCAGGTGCCATGTAAAAATCACTCAGTCCACTCTGTTGGGTGGTTGGTGTTAGGAAGAGCATTCAGGCATAAAGATACAGTAGCTTGGTATAGTCTTCTACCTGGCTGACAACTGTCAAACCGTCCAATCCATGTCAGCATGGAAGGCAGATGTTAAAAGATGATGATGATGATGATAGCGAAATAATTTGAATAATGACACAAGTTTGATTGAAGATGAAACATATATTTAATTTTGAAAATCAGTTATAGATCATAGATTTTGTTTTAATGAATCATGACAAAATTAAAAGCAAGAGATGTTTGCTAACATAATTACTGAACTCTGCACTCATTAATTCTCTTCAGAACTATTCACATCTTTCTATTTTGACCAGAAGAAGCCATCAGAGGATCACTATCAACTCTACCGAAACTTAATGGCTAATGGCAGTAAGGTCTAACCTTCACAACATCAGCAACAAAGAGCAGAGTAACTGTAATGTGTCACTATTCATTTTACTGTTGTTAGTCTCTTTCAAATCCAGGATCTTCCAACAGAGCAGACATTTTTAATGCTAGTGGCATGCTTGATGCTACTAAAACCTTTCGGCTCATTAAATCAAATTTATCACCTGAAAAAAACAAAACAAAATGAAATATTGCATCAGATCAGATTAGATTTGTGTGTGTGTGTCTGTGGGTGCATGTGTATACATACAAGGGGATGCTGAAAAGTTCCTGGCTTTGGGTAAAAGAAAATACAAGAGGCTCAGTTAATTATGATTTTATTCAACATACTTCTTTCTCAGATTCACACACTTATTGCAGTGGTCCTTCAATTTTTCTAAAACCTGTAAAAGAACTCGGAAGGTCAGGTCTCCAAATAGGCCTTTTACAATACCCTTAAAGCCAGGAACTTTCCTCAGCACCCCGCCTTTTATATATATATATATATATATATATATATATATATATATATATATGACTGAAGGTGTTAGAACACTGACACTGCTAGAGTAAGAGCTGAAGGGTTCTGTTGCTGTTGTCAACACATAAAATTGTATACATACATGCTGGCAGCGACTGTATATACAGAGAGAGTCCAACCCATGCCAACATGGATGTTAAAAGATCATGATTACATTAAATTTACCATATATATATATATATATACACGTTTATGAATTTGTGTTGCAAGATTCTTGATGTGAAACCATGTGTTGAAACAGATATTGTTGTATTTAAGAATGGTCTTTTTTGTTTTTGTGAAATAAACACATGCACTATATATTTGTTCTTCACTCATTTATTACAGTTCTTATTATAACTCATGTCCATTGTCTGGAAATCTTGCTCCACTCAGTCCATTCTGTTCTTCTACGATGTGTATCCTTATATGCCTTAGTTCCATCCCCTCCCCCATTGCTGCTGCTGCTACCCTCACCCCAGCTTTTGGTACCATTCCTGTATCTCTGTGTTTGTGTGTATTCGCCCATGTTGCTACCATCATGGTAGCTCTTGTTGTTGCTGTTGATGTGGTCATTGTTGGTTGCATTGTTGATATTGTTGCGGCTGTTTGTGAAGTTAGTGTGTGTTTGTGTGTGTATATGGGTAAAGGTAGCAGCAGCGGCAACATAGGAGGGGATGGGGCTGAGGGGAGGGTCATAGAGTTACTAAGAACAACGACACACTCTCACTAATACAGACGCAAACGCATGTGCATATAAGGATACACATAGAAGAACAGAATGGACTAAGTGGAGCAAGAGCATACACAAGGACAGAAAGTGTTGCTGAAGAGGTCACAGATGTGTGACCAAAGATTTCCAGACAGTGGACATGAGTTAGAATAAGTACAGTAATAAATGAATGAAGAACGAATATATAGTGTGTGTGTGTTTATTTGGCAAAAAAAAAATGACCACCCCAAAATAGAACAATATATGTATGCAGAGAGAGTGAGAGAGAGAGTATTTACTTACCAGAAGGATCTATTACAACTCCTCCTGCTTCTTCCACAATAACAGCCCCAGCAGCAATGTCCCAACAGTGGATGCCATGTTCTGCATATCCATCTTCTTCTCCTTGAGCAACATTACACATATTTAGTGCAGCAGAACCATATGCTCTCAAGCTTTAGAAAAAGAAAAACAAAGCAGAATAGAATACTCACAGAAAAAATTGTTAAGAATTTCTCAGAATCAAATATACATTAGAGAATCTATTAACAAGTTACAGATGATATGAGCGAATTTTCAATGTCTGATATTCAATCCATGACTTAAAGCAGAATGGTTTCACAATATAATATTATACAACATCATATTACATCCCCTCCACAGAAATATATCTCACCATATTGCATTACAATATGCAACACTCTACCTTACTGCCACATATCCTAGTATAAAATTCTATATGACCATACTATCATAAGCTGGTGCATATTAATAATTTCACTCACATGTATTAGAACACAGCCAGAAAAAGAAAAAAATCTACCTCATTGTTACATCATTAGTGTTTACAAGAAAAGCATGAATGTCTCATACTTTCATTTCTTCCTCTTTTACAATTCAATGTCTACATAGGAAATCAATACATTGATCATATCTAGGAAACCTATGTTGTGGACAATTTTTTTCTCCAAGCAACTGATAAACAAGTGATGCTATAATAACTACAAGAATGATGGTATTTGAGTTATCAGACCTTGAATACTAAATGATGGGAAAATTATATATCATCATCATCATCATTTAATGTCCGTTTTCCATGCTGGCATGGGTTGGGACAGTTTGACCTGAGCTGGTAAGCTGGAGAGCTGGACCAGGTTCCACTCTGATTTGGCCTGGTGTCTATGGCTAGATGCCCTTCCTAATGTCAATCACTTTACAGAGTATGCTGGCTACTTTTTACATAGCACCAGTACAGTTGCTTTTAATGTGGACTGGCAAAGGTTCTTTTCATGTGGACTGGCACAGATGCTGTTTACATGGACTGATAGTAGGGCTCTTGCAAAGCAAAATCCTCTTTAGCTGGGAGAGGAGCATTAAAAATTCTGCTGTGGTGGATGAGTCTTCCTGGGTATAGCAAAGTATCAGATATGTCAGGCCTTGGTCATCTCCTTCGTATATATGTGTGGGTGTGTGTATATATATATATATAACCTTCAGAGCGCTTTTCATTCAAAAGCCATTCTGACTTCCCATTTGTTCTTTGTATTTGATTCTTTGCATTTTTTACTTACCACTCCCCAAATACATACCAAACATCCTGCTTCATTAATGGATCTAGGAACTACTATAAATGCACACATCATACCAACATCATCCTGCCACACACTGTAGCGAAATGTACATGTAACATATTGTAACATATTAAGTAACCTGATGAGGTTTCTTTTGCACTGGGGTGCATTCGATTCCATTATATCATTCCTCACTCACTAGGGAACAGTGCAGTTGTAAGCCGAAACAATTGTCATACTAAATAAAGCTTACAGTACACTTTGTCCTCCCTATCAATTAAAATATACTAAACATGCACTAAGGAATTCCTTACATAAATCCAGCGACTAAAGTGCAGTACCACAGATGATGCCTGGTAGTTGTAAGTGGTGAACATGCTCTCAAGGCACACTACTAGGGAGGGTCATAACCCAAACAAGGTTTGGATACAACATTTTAAAATCTCCTATCTAAACTTTAATTTTAAACGTAACCAACATGCATGCATGCATGCATGTATGCATGCATGCATGCATGCATGTATGTATGTATGTATGTATGTATGTATATAGTTCATAGATGAGAATCAGATATTCTCCATATAAAAGACACTTAGTAGTGCTCAAGAGGTTTAAACTTGAGCAGGTAAAAGAGTAAGTGTACTTTTTTGTATTTAATATATTTAATATTCTTTGTATATCGATCTGCCTAACTTGCTTATCATTACATTTACTCATATATACATACATACATATATACACACACACACACACACACACACACACATTTGAGTAGAATAAATTGCACAAACATTGTATGATATATATAAATGCTTTTAAGTTTTGCAAAGCTAAAACATTGCAAGTTATAAGAAATAATACAAGTTGAGTTGTGTATCTTATAACTTGCATTTTTTGGTTTTAAAATTAAGCACACACACATAGTTTGCATGAAACATTGTCTGATATATAAATACATCTAATTTTTTTTTCCATAAATCAGAACAGCAGGTTATAAGAAATAAAACAGGTCAAATGTATTACCTTGTCTGTCAGTAATTCAGAATTAGCATCCCTTCTTCGGGAAATCTTTGGAGGAAAAAGTGTTATGAGTTGACTCCAAAGATTTCCCGAAGGGGTTAAATCCAATTATTAAAATACTAAGTAATACCACTGACCTGTATTATTTCTTATAACTTCTATTGTTTTGATTGTGAGACAAACTTTGTTCTTAAAGCTATCCCATTTTTTTTGCTTCTGGAAACATTTTCCAGTATACTAGGCCAAGTTGCACATGGGATGAAAAATTCCTAGTAACAATAGCCTGCATTTTTAAAATTATTTTTATAAGTTAATGAGGAGCAATACTTCATAACTTTGCAGATTTTCTCAGATCAATAAGATTAAGGTGCTTAATGTACAGCCTGAATACCTGTAGTTTAATGTTTGCAGATAGAAGCATGAGCAGAAAACCAGAGAAAAAAGTGCTTCTTGCAGGTTCTGGGGAGTGAGAGACCAATAAGGATACGGTTAAACAAAAACTAATCTCCTATGGAATATCATTGTTAAACTAAAGTAAAATAAGTCTTACCCATGACTTGCTTTGTTTAGATTGAAGAGGTTCCTAAACTTGACAGCCATCTTGTCTGGTTCTCTGTTAGAGCCAAATTCCATAATAAACATGGCTGACTCTATCTCTAAATAAGACAGAAAGAAAAATTCAATACATTCATAAAATATAGCTATCAAATTCCACCAAGGTCCACTTTGCCCTTTCATCCTCTTGGGATCAATAAAATAAGTACCACTTGAGCACTGGGGTCAATGTAATCTGATGAGTAAGAGGACTGTACCAATCTACTTTTTACAACCTAGCATGTGTTGGATGTGACTTCTTATGGCAGTATTCTTCCTGGCACCAGTTCTTGTTTTCAAATAAGATACTTTATTCTAATGGTCTTTACAGGTGGAACTGCCAAGTGAAGTGTTTTGTTTATGGGATCATAAACAAATACGACCATTGTCCAAGTGGTGTTAATGAGGACTAAAATACATGTGCATTCAGTCACTCTCACACACACACACACACATAATGATAGGTTTCTTCCATACAGTTTCTATTGATCAAATTTCACTCAATGGTGTTTTGTAATACCATGCTGACATAGGAATGGCTGGAAATTTGCATAGAAAAAGAACAGTTGTTTGAATCAACGCCATTGTATAAAGGGAATTTGCATTATTGTATTCAGTTAAAATTAACCTTGACAAATAATATAAAACATTCAGTTTGGTCTTTACCATTTCTGCCATTCTTTGGTAATTGTGCTTGTGGTAATAAGGAAGATGACTGTAGTGGCACTGACTAAGATGGTTAACCATCACTGCAATACTGATCAAAGAGACAGTGATCATAGTAGTAACAACCAAAATGGAATTGGTCCTATATTACAAGGAATCATAATGATATCCCTATAAACATATAATCCTGCTTAAAAATTGTAGTTAAGGATCAAATAGACTAAGTTATAAGGCCTAGACAAATTGACACTTTGAATTAAACAAGAATTTCAGACAGGATGTATAACAACTGTTTATTGCACAGATGTCCTATTAAACAAGTCCTACAAATGTCATTTGACACAAATTTTGTTTTCCTCAACCCTCATTGCAAGGAATTAAAAGCAAGTCAAGAGTTAAGCACATTAGCAGCTTGTCTCCACTCTGCACTCACTGCTTTCCACTAACAAAATCATCATCATTGTTTAACAGCCACTTTCCATGTCAGCATGGGCTGGCCAGGCAGAAGACTGAACCAGACTTCTGTGTTTGTTTTGGCATGTTTTTTATGGCTGGATGCTCTTCCTAACACCAGCTACCCTGCAAAGTGGACTGGGTGCTTTGATGAAAATTTCATCAACATTCGATGTCCGCAGCAAGTTCTTAAAAATTTATCTTACTATTTTATTCGTTGTTACTACGTTTCTTCATACATTGTTACAAAAATTTAACCTTTTAGGCTACTTTCAAGCCTTCGCCATAACTTGATTTATCTTTCTATCTCTCTCTCTACAAAATTTAACCTTAGGCCAGGCTACCTCAAGCCGTAATCCTATCTCTTCCCATCTCTTCCCATCTCTCAGCCATTTCAGCCATTGGCGGTCTTTTTTCCTCCTCTCACCATTACGATTCTATAATTTAAATTCCCAATTCAATTTCAACTCCCGTTCGATGTCCGCAGCAAGTTCTTAAAAATTTATCTTACTATTTTATTCGTTGTTACTACGTTTCTTCATACATTGTTACAAAAATTTAACCTTTTAGGCTACTTTCAAGCCTTCGCCATAACTTGATTTATCTTTCTATCTCTCTCTCTCTCTCTCTACAAAATTTAACCTTAGGCCAGGCTACCTCAAGCCGTAATCCTATCTCTTCCCATCTCTTCCCATCTCTCAGCCATTTCAGCCATTGGCGGTCTTTTTTCCTCCTCTCACCATTACGATTCTATAATTTAAATTCCCAATTCAATTTCAACTCCCGTTCGATGTCCGCAGCAAGTTCTTAAAAATTTATCTTACTATTTTATTCGTTGTTACTACGTTTCTTCATACATTGTTACAAAAATCTAACCTTTTAGGCTACTTTCAAGCCTTCGCCATAACTTGATTTATCTTTCTATCTCTCTCTCTACAAAATTTAACCTTAGGCCAGGCTACCTCAAGCCGTAATCCTATCTCTTCCCATCTCTTCCCATCTCTCAGCCATTTCAGCCATTGGCGGTGCGCCCGCCCCCCACCCCCACCACCAATACCGATGAACACTGTTCTCACCCCCACCACCAATACCGGTGAACACTGTTCCTCACCTCCCACCACCAATACCAGTATACCCTGTCCTCACCATCTACACCGGATACGCCTTACTCATCTACACCGGGTACGCCCTACTCCCTCCCCCTCCCCCCACTACCCCTTCTCCTCATATGCTTTCACTGTGAAAAGACAAGCTGCTAGCGCCATAGCTCATCAACTGCCCACCGATCTTATGCTTCCTCCTGACACTGCCTCATTCCGACTATCCCCTTTAGCACCCTCCCGCCTCGTAATATCCTATGTTTTTATTTCTTAGGAACCTACACCAACCCTTCCTGCCATCGTTCCTCCTTACCCCAACCTTCCCCACTGGTTGCCCTCCTATATTACCCGCCTCAACTGGACCTCCCCCTCCCCAACTCAACTCTAGAATATCTGTATTTCTTTCCTCTACCTAATTACGTTACTCAGTGATGATAAATGCTGTGACTACAAAGACCCGGGCTGCTTTCTGCAGCAATTCCACATACCCCCTACTCATTCTAAGTACCCCGGATCCCCAAAGTACCCTGGATCCCCAAAGTACCCCGGACCTCGTTGCCCATGTGCCGCTGACACGTTAAAATGCTCGAACCGATCGTGACGATGCCGGACCCTCCGGCCCCTGTGCAGGTGGCACGTAAAAAGCACCCAATCCACTCACGGAGTGGTTGGCGTTAGGAAGGGCATCCAGCCGTAGAAACTCTGCCAGATTCAGACTGGAGCCTGGTGCGGCCCCTGGCTTCCCAGACCCGGTCAAACCGTCCAACCCGTGCTAGCGCGGAAAGCGGACGTTAAACGATGATGATGATATAACTGTAAAATAAGTTTCTCATCACACATATTCCAAAAGAATTTACTGATTTCTATCTTGGGTACACAGTTAAAAATTATTCAATGAGGGGGAGAAGGTATAGTTGATTTAACCAAACTCAGTACCTTATTTTATTGATTAAAAGAAAAAATGAAGATGAAAAGTTGGCCCCAGTGAATTTAACCTAAAAATATATAAGGATTGTAACTAAATATCCCAAAACTATTTGTCTGACATTCAACTGTTTCTGCCAATTCATTGCCCTTTAAGGAAGAGTTCATAGATTCCTAACACAGGTACAAGGTCACACATTTTGAGGGAGGGAAGAGTCAATTATAACAACCCCGGTCCTTGATTGGTGTCTGTTTTATTGACCTTCATTTTTACAAGGATGAAAAAGTTAAATTGACCCTAGTGGAATTCAAAATCAAACATAGAAGGTCACAACTAAATACAGCAAAGCAGTTTGGTCAACATTCTACACTTGACCAACTCATTGACCAAGACCCTACTCTTTTAAGAAGGAATATATTAAAAACAAAATAGTCAGTATAACCATTCAATACCTTCTAAACCAGTCACTGCTATCTTTTTGTCATTACAAAATGCACCATGCCCTTTTCTCGCTTTAAAAAATACATCTGTGATTGGGTTATACACAATTCCAATTACTGGCTGAAAAAAATAAAATGTTTTTAAAAAATAAACATTTAAATATACATATTGAGTATTTACTTTACATTTATTTTTCAAAATATTTGTTTTAGTTTTACTTCCTCTTGTTCCCTAATGGGTAATGTCTTCATTATTTATATTGATATTGATGGAATAAAGCCTGTTCTGCTGTTGTTAAGTGCCTGACAAATTATCTTAAAGAACAAAATAGCAGAAACTACAGTATTTTGGTTGTATGCTTGAACAGTTTGCTTCACAACTATATTGTTTTTAGTTCAGACCCACTACAAGGATTGGCTGAAAAGTTCACAGGCTAACCAAGATACTCTTATGGAATGTAATCAAACTATGTTTATTTTCCAACATAGTCCCCACTGCAGTCCACAAACCTCTTTCATTGGTGTTGCAGTGCATAGATCCCATTGGTAAAGAAGCCTTCATCCTGTTAGTCAAAAAGGTCAACAGCAAATATGACATCATCACTGCAACACTATTTCCCCAGCAAAATGTTTTTTTCATGTTAGGGAACAGATGATAATCAGATGTGGCAAAATCCAGTTCAAAGCCACAGTCATACACAGTAGCTATTGAAACCAAGGACTTGTGTGCTGGAGCATTATCCTGATTGAAACAAGACAGCCCTTAATCATTTTCTGGGTGGCTTTGTAAATACTACCCTACCACCAGAATGTAATTATTTGATTGGGGTAAAGTATTGTACATCTTTGAGGTAGTAAATTCTGAAAAATCTAACAATTCTTGATCATACTTCACTCAATGAAACATTTGCAGACAGCTGTTATTGAACAATATTCAAATACATAGTAATTATTAAGAATAATCTTACATAATGCTATATGAATATGAACTCAGCAACTTAAAACTGATTTGGGGTACAGAAATGTATGTTGTGATCTACTATTAAAGCCTGTTAAATTCCATCCTAGTGTTATATATATAACAGGCAAAAGTGTGGCTGAGTGGTAAGAAGCTTGCTTCCCACCCACATGGTTCTGAGTTCAGTCCCACTGTGTGACACCTTGAACAAGTCCCTTCTACTATAGCCTCAGGCTGATCAAAGCCTTGTGAATGAATTTGATAGATGGAAACTGAAAGAAGACTATCATATATTTGTATACATATATCTTTCTGTGTGTGTGTTGTCATGACTGTGTTGGTCCTCCACCACTGCTTGACAACTAGTGTTGACATGTTTACATTCCCGTAACTTAAAGGTTCAGTAGAGAGGCTGATAGAAGAAGTATTAGGCTTAACAAAAAGTAAGAACTGGGGTTGATTCGTTTGAGTAAAAATTTTTCAAGGCAGTGCCCCAGCATGGCCAGTCTAATGACAGTCAAAGTAGAAGATAAAATATATAGATATATATACACACACATATATGAGTGAGTGAGGGCACTCAACACATTTATTCGGAGTTACATGTATATAGATCAAAAGAGTTTGATTCAAACTCCTTTTGCCATACCAAGGAGTTTGAATAAAACTGCTTTAATAGATCAATCTGTCTGTCTAAATGTTTGTTTTTATGTCAAGTTATAATAATTATTAAACATTAAGTTGAAGAATTACTAAATACTTTTTAGTAGAATACATGTTTGTTAAATTTACCCCACTTCTTGAAAAAGTGTAATAAACACACACACACACGCAAACACACATACATATATTGAGAAGGAGATAAAAATGCAGGAAAAATATGAAAGAGATTGTCAACATGAAAATTTAACAAAATAAATGATGAATGATAAATGTTCTCTTACCTCTTTGTTGACTGTCAGTCCAATAGAAATACATGTGTATGGTATTCTATTCAGGAATATAAAAAGTTAATTCCAATTATGAGTTCACTAATTTAGTAGAAAGAAGAATAATGTTATATACTGGTTATCATTTACCAATTTTCATTGATTTTTTTTTTTAACTAAATATGATTAGATAATTCCACACACAGTTGCTCTCACATTCTCACATATATATATTTTCATAGTGCCCACCTAACAAATTGTCTCCATACTAACCAATTCTCCCATACTTCCACACTTGCATCTTGGTACAATGAAAGATTAAATTAACCAAAAAAAAACAATATAGAATTTAAGACTATAAGAGAATATAAGACATGAGATACTGGCTATTGGCAGAGTCACTGGAACATTGGATAGAATTCCTCATGATTTTTGTCCTAACTCTATACCGAACTTCCAGGTGGAGATGTCAATGTCTTATAATAAATCATGAAATATTGATTTTGCTATGCATCTACCAAATTCATTTTGCCCATTTATAACTCCCATAAATGCAGCAAGCCAGCAGAATCATTAGCATGCTGGACAAAATGCTTAGTGACATTTTTTCCAGCTTTACATTCTGTGCCCCTATTCTGCTGAGGTCAATTTTGCCTCTCATCCATTTGGGTGTTAATAAAATACATACCAGTCGAGTACTGGGGTTGATGTAATAAACTAGGCCCCTTCTTCAAAATTTCAGGCCTTTTGGCTATATTAGGAAGAATTTATAATTCCCATTACTATAAAAAAAAATGTTTAATCTCAAGTCAAGTAAAATATGAAACATAGCCAAATGCAGGTCACTTCTTTTATTTTTGACAATCATAATACATCTCACACAAGTATATTCTACAAATGACTTGCTAGTAATAGCAGCTAATTTTTTAAAAATCATATCTTAAAACAAGGACATATTCATCATCATCATCATTTAAAGTCCATTTTACATGCTAGCATGGGTTGGATGGTTCGACCGGTGTCTGGAAAGCCAGAAGGCTGCACCAGGATAATAATATTAGATATGCAAAAAGATGAGATGGTCACAGCTGTAATGCTTTTAATCATGAGATAACTCCATCGAGGTTGACTTGTGGTTAAACATCATACTGTAACAACATGTGCTCCACTCACTGAGTGACCATAAAACCAGTCAGTGAGCACAGTGTTAGCCAACAGGTATGAGGTCAGTCAGTCAGTTAGTAACCAGAATGGTCAGTTAATGTAAGTATAGGAATGTTATACTCACCTATGTACAAAGTTAGTAGTCCCATCAATTGGATCAATGATCCATGTTGGATTATTAGTAAACTCAATTTTCTTACCATCAGCTGTGGTTTCTTCTCCAATGACACTATCAAAAAATATAAAAAAAGAAGGATGTTTATATAGAGTTACCACTGGTATGAGAGGTATGAAGAGCCTCTGATAATATATTAATTGTGTGTGGTATGTTAGAGTACAAAGTAGTATGAATGATATTGAATAACAGCTGGTACTGAATAGTGTAGCATGTAAGTGCATGCATGGCATACAGGTGCAGTTGTGGCTGTGTGATTGAGAAGTTTGTTACCTAAACACATGGTTTCAGGTTCAGTCCCACTGCTTGGCACCTCAGGCCAACCAAAATCTCATGACTGGATTTGGTAGACAGAAACCAAAAGAAACATGCCATATTTTTTTGTGTGTGTGTGTGTGTGTGTGAGTGCCGGTATCTCCTTATTTCATTATTATCATCATCCTTCAACTTGGATGAATAACTGGTCAATTGTACAATTTATCTTTTTTGGCTGCTGAATACAAACTGTGTTCTATGAAACCTCCATTTGGGTGATTTTCCTGAGTCACCATCTTACCCTTATACACCAATCCATCACAAGGTTGCCCATTTACTGCTGAGTGGACCAAAGCAACATGAAATGAGGTGATTTGCTCGAGAACACAACGCACAGCTGGTCTGGGAATCAAACACATGATCTTGTAATCATGAGTGCAACACACTGACCATGAGGCCACATGGCTTCAAACATTAAATGGGAGGCTACTGACTCCCCTGAGTTCCACTACCCTTTGACAGGTTTCATACTCTGGCTTGCAGGATGTCCAATAAATCATCCTCCGCACTTGGTGAAGTTACTAGTTTAGTTGCCAATGACCTGATCATGTGACAGATTATTACTGGGTTACATGTTACCAGTAGCACTCAAGAGACATCATGTGATAGTTGTAAATGGAATGCAAATGACTAGAAGACTTAGTTGTAAATGAGTATTACTGTTTTACAAGTAGTGTCATTCATTTCCAATGGTCTGAGAAAACATGTCTAACCATGGGTTTTGCTGACAGAAATGGCATCTGACTGTAGAAAATCTGTTTCAATAAACTCTGTCCAACACATGCAAGCATAGAAAAGTGAATGTGAAAATAATGATGATGGTGACAATGATAATAAAATATGTAGCATGTATTCCTCTTGTGACACCTGTGAAGACCGGTTGAGGCAAGTGAAAATCAAATCAAATCAAATCAAATCAAAATAGACAAATAGATGAACATCAATGGAATTTGTATCTTGTGGTACCAGTGCCTGTGGCACACAAGAAATCCATCAGTGCTGTAGTCAGTGCGGTGGGCACATGACAAACCCCATCCGATCGTGGCCGTTCACCAGCCTCGTCTAGCACCTGTGTCGGTGGCACATAAAAACACCATCCGAAGACCCGGCAAGACTAGTCAGGCCATAACCCATGGCCCCTACCTGGGACGTAGTCAGTCCACCTGTGCATACCTTCCTTCTTGTGACACTTGTGAAGACCTGTTGAGGCAAGTGAAAATCAATCAAAACAAATCAAAATAGATGAACATCAATGGAATTTGTATCCTTGTGGTACCAGTGCCGGTGGCACGTGGCACACAAAAACCATCCGAACGTGGCCGTAGCCAGTACCGCATCGACTGGCCTCCGTGCTGTGGGCACGTAACAAGCACCATCCGATCGTGGCCGTTTTGCCAGCCTCATCTGGCACCTGTGTCGGTGGCACATAAAAACACCATCCGAGCGTGGCCGTCTGCCAGCCTCGTCTGGCACCTGTGTCGGTGGCACATAAAAACACCATCCGAGCGTGGCTGTTTGCCAGCCTCGTCTGGCACCTGTGTCGGTGGCACATAAAATCACCCACTACACTCTCGGAGTGGTTGGCGTTAGGAAGGGCATCCAGCTGTAGAAACACTGCCAGATCTGACTGGACTGGTGCAGCTTTCGGGCTCCCCAGACCCCAGTTGAACCGTCCAACCCATGCTAGCATGGAAAGCGGACGTTAAATGATGATGATGATGATGATGATGATGTACAGTACAATAGTGAATAACAGGTTCAGCTAATCAAAGCCTCATAAGTGGATGTGGTAGATGAAAACAGAATGAAGCCTGTTGCATGTGTGTGTGTAACTGAACACAAAAATAAACATTAATATATGAGGGAGAGTTAAAAATGATACACACTCTTGTTTTTTCAATATATACACATAAAAGAAGGGGATAAACAATTACATCATTTTTCTATATAGTCTCTTTCTTTTTCGATGCACTTGGTCCAGTGGTCCACAAGCTTACATATTCCCTCCAAGAACAAAGCTTTCAGTTGGTCATGCAACCATTTATGTACTGCTTCCTTCACATCTTCATCCGTGGGAAATTGACAACCTCATAAGTCATTTTTGAGTGATCCAAAGATATGATACTTAGCAGCGGCAAGACCTGGGCTGTAGACAGTGTATTCCAGCAACTCAAAACCCAATTGGTTAATGGTTTCAACAGTCTGAGCGGCTGTGTGTGGGTGTGTAATCAGTGCTAATTGCTGGCTTCAGTTTGTTGGCCAGCAAAACACTGTATCTTACACTGTTGATCATATACCCCTTTTCCAGGTAGTCTTCCAGTATAGGCCCTTTTGAATCCCAAAAAGGGTTAGCATCAACTTTTCTATGGAAGACTGAGTCTTGAATTTCTTCATCATTAGCAAGCCAGGATGTTTTTACTCCTTACTTTGTCTTTTGGATTCTCTCTCATAATGATGAACCCATATTCGATCTCCTGTGACTATTCTCCTCAAAAATTCCTTGCATACATTGTTTTAGTGATCAAGTAAATGTTGGCAGACCTCAAGACGTTTGCACTTGTGCTCTGCAGTGAGATCTCTTGGCACCCATCATGCACAGACTTAATGGAAACTGAGCTCATTATGGATGATTTGATAGGCAGAACCATGACTAATCTGCAGATGATAACTTGCCAGTTCACCATTACCATGTTTCAACCTGAGAAATTGGATCACTGCTCTTTGTTCTTCTTTGGTGTACATTGCTAGTGGAGTGGCCATGCTTACACTGTAAAGCCAGAAAGAAAAAATGGCATGATCAGGCTTAACCTTTGGCTACATGACCACAATAGAACCAACTATAAGCATGCATGCACAGAAAGTGGTGTGACAATAATAAAGATATATTATGGTGAAAGTGTAGATAATTTTTGACTTCCCCTCGTATATATATTCATATAGATTGATAGATTTATATATATATAGATATGTGTATGCGTGCGTTTGTGAACATTTGTGCTTCTTTGAAAATTGTTCAGCTATGGATGGTGTGATATACATGTGACAAGCTTCTTCAGTTTTCATCAATCAAATCCACTTACAAGGCTTTAGTCAGCTGAGAAGTGTTTGAGAAGTAAACTTCTTAGTCATTCATCACTGGCTTTGTAACTTTAAGGAAATATGGAATAAGATATATGATAATTTGAAAACAGATAAAAGTTATCAATAGGAAGGACATTCAGTTGTAAAACAACATCTCAATAATATATGCATATAATCCATGACAGCATAGGAAAACAGACATAAAAATGAATGAATGAAACAATGTATATTTAGGATCAGTAGTGTAGTACTAAAATAAGAAGCGAATGCAATTTAAAAGTGTTATTCAGATGTGGGGAGAGAGCAATGCAAGCACAGTGCACCCATATAGTTGGTGTTGTTATGAAAAGCAATATAAGCTTTTTGGGAAAATTTTTTATCAAACTGATTTCAGTGGTAGGTGAAAAGAGGTGTAGGTGGAAGCTTCAACATTAGGGACACTATCAGTGCATGTCTGACCCTTGCACAGATCTAATCAAAATAGGTTGCAATTTTCTTTACAGTTGATCCCATAGTGTCAGAGAGATATTGTGACAAATGGACAAGCTGAGGTTTCCCTATGTTGTACTATACATGCCAGCAACATTTTTTTACCCCTCAATTTTAATACCAAACCCTGCTTCATAATGGTGATATGTAGCTGATCATGATTCCACATGCCAGAAGCAATATAGCCTATTAAATACATTTTAAAATTTATTTTGGTTTACCTTGAACCTTTGTATTTGGAGAAAATTTTAACAGAATTTCCAAACTGGATTCACCAGGACATCTTTGGATTTTGCTATTCTTACATGTGTATCAGTTGCTGAATGATGACACTTAAACCATTTGAGTAAATAATTGTTAGCTTTCCAAATTACACCATTTAATTCTTGCAAATGCAATGAATCAAAATGGTCAATGTACAGTTTATCAATTTTGTAGTTCTAAATATTTTGCAGGTATTCACTACTTCAGATTTATTAAAATGATCCAAAGTAGTTTCAAGTTGTTCCCTTGCAATAACATTTAGTTAAAAGATTTTTTTACGATTATGAAATTTGCATATTTTTCTTCAAGTTATATATACGCATTTTCATGTATGTGTGTGTGTGTGTGTGTTCCCTTATTCTTTTACTTGCTTCAGTCATTTGACAGCAGCCATGCATGTGTGTGTACTATATATATATATACAAATACCAGCTTGGTACCTGGCACAAATAAGACCACAAAAAAAATTCAGTATGAAAGGGAATCAAAAAAGGACAACCATACTGCATTGTTCATCATGCAAGTCAACGAGGGATGTGCTTGAGTCTTAAGTAGAGTTGGCGTCTATTTTAAAAGTACATTGCTGTCTCCATCCAATGCTAATGTAATCAGCAATAAGCCTGCATCTTATTCTGGGAGTCATGAGAATAAAAGGATGCATGTACCAGGACCCTGAAGCAAGTACGGGAAGGAACAACCATTAATGATTGGGAATTGGAATGTCACAACCTTTTCAGTAAAGAGCAGGAACTAGTGGAGGAGACTGAAAACTACTAGATAGATATATTTGGTGACTTCTCTTAGAAGGTTCTGTGGCTATGGTACCATAGATTTGGATAGAGGGTGGAAATTCCACTATGCTGGAGTGATGCAACTATATCTGCATAGTTGGTCACACTTGAGAATTCATCCAGGAAATTTAATGATAGTTGCTTCTGATAGGACCCTATGGAGGAGGTGTCTAATGCCTCTACTCTAATGATCCTCCCAGGAATAGTGGGCAGAAAATATTCATGGATAGGTAGAATACACACACATGTATGCATATATGCATATGAATGGAGGGTGTTTGATATTGAACATACATTTTCCTCTGTGTATATGAGTATACATATTTATTTATATATATATATATGCATACACATACATACACACACGCACACACGTTTTTGTGGCATGCGCGCATGTGCGTGTGTGTGTGTGTGTATGTGAACGTGGGAAAATGCCATTTCGGCATACAAACAACATACCTTTATGTGAAAGACTACAATACTGAAAACTCAAACAAAACAGGAACAATAGCAGCAGCAACAATAATAATGGGAATCTTAAGTTTTTTACAACCCATGTCTCCAATTTTGGAAGGATATGTTTTCAGTTTATAAGCAAGCATTACCTTGGTAATTCAGTGATTCACCCAAAGCAAAAGAGATGGAAATTCTCAATGCATTAGACAGTTTTAAACTTGAATTTCTTTGAAATAGTGAGGCAACACCATTCCCACTCTCCAAAAAAGTAAGGGAACACCATTCTCATACGTTCCTACAGGACTACACCACTATTTAGAAATCAAAATGCTCCTTTCTGGTTTTTTCACTTCGTCATATGATTAAGATATGTGACATTTAAGGGAGATAATTCTTTTACCACAGTATCTTACCTATGTCCTGGATAATGTTTTTTTATCTCTTTAGTAAAAAATTTCTCCACATTTTGATCTGTTTCAGTAACAAGATCAGCATAGGAGGCTTTTGTTGTCACTTTTTTGTCTCGGTAAAAACATTCTTTAATCATCTGAAATAGAAAATATATCAGCTGTCAGTATTTTACAAGAGAGAACATATTTTGGTCATCAGGACAGCACCTGTTAAATTTAATTCCAGTGAATCAGAAACTGAGCAAGGGATTCTACATTTATTTTTATCAAGATTCCAAGAATTTATTGTTTAACATATTTGTATATTTACATGAATGTTTCACTATATTTGTAAATTTTTCTGAAGTTGTTCAAGCAGTTGAATTACTTTCCTTACATTGACCAGTTAATAGTGAGAATAATCATAAATTTTTGTTAGTTTTGACAAATAACATACATTTTTAATGGTAAATTGCAAACAATACTGGTGACAGATTTTAAATTCATGTATTTTTAATCCATAGTCTATTTAACTATCCGATTTCAAGTGCTAAAAATGAGATTAAATTTTCAATCAACTTTTATTATTTGTTTTTTTAGTATCAGCAGAAAATAAAAATTGTAAACTGACAAACAATAATTCTTTGGAAGAAAAAATCAATTAGAGAAAATTTTGTTTTATCCATTAACCTTTTTGTTATCATATTTCTGTTGAAAGTCATTGCTTTTGTTCCAATTAATTTTGAAAATAAAGTATTTGCTAAAATATATTTAACATTGCATAATCAGCCCACTCAAAAGTTCCTTGGATCATAGGGTGACATGACATGCTTGAGGAGACCTATTGAGTCAAGTACATCAAAATCAAATCAAATCACATTCAAATGGAAATTGTAGTTGTGATCCCCGTGCCGGTGGCACATAATAAACACCACTTGAACATGGCCAATCCCAGCGCTGCCTTGGCTGGCTTCCATGCCGGTGGCATATAAAAATCACCGTCTGACCATAGTCGATGCCAGCCCTCTCTGGCTCCTGTGCCAGAGGCACATAAAAAAGCACCCACTACACTCTTGGAGTGGTTGGCTTTAGGAACACCATCCAGCTGTAGAAACACTGCCAGATCAGACTGGAGCCTGGTGCAGCCTTCTGGCTTCCCAGAACCCGGTTGAACCGTCCAACCCATGCCAGCATGGAAAACGAACGTTAAACGATGATGATGATGATGTGATATTTGACATCATTAAGTAGGTGTTTCAGATTTAAATTAACACAAACTAGTAAAGCATCTTATAAACAAAGATACTGCCTGTGATTGTAGTTAATATGCTGTTAGTATCACTACAATTATGAAGGTGGGTGGTCAAGGGTTCAAATCCAGGCCTAAGTTTGTCCTTGAGTGAAGTATTTCATTTCACATTGTATCAATCTAACTTCAATAAAGTTGAGTACCAGCCAAGAGCTGGTGCAACCCTTTTTCCCATCCAGCTATCACATCCTCAATGTTTTGCTGAGTCAAGGAGTGGGAGGGTCAATAGAGTGTCTTTGTCTGCTCACTAACTACATAGGCACCTAAAAAGCAATTAGTAAAAATATGTTACAAGCTACCGTTGCCATCACATGCTTGAAAGTGATAGCTATGGTCTGCTTTTTTATCACTACAATTAACACTGATATCAATTTTACTACAAAATTTGTAGACAGCTTCATACTTACATGGCCACATTCTTTTGCAAGCTGAATCCCTGTTTCATAAATTTCACACAGTTCTTCTTCGCTCAAAGTAATATTTGCCATAGTTTAAAGTAGAAGACAAATCAACCTGGAAATAATCAACAAAAAGATAGATTATAAACTTTCAAATTAAAAAATATGAAACACAAAATTAGGAATGACATAGTTTCTTTGTTAAAAAAACAAAACATAGCAAGTTCATTGTTAAACTTTGAAAGTACAAATACACCTAACTTTCAAGATGCAAAATATCTTGCCATCATATATCCTTTTATTATTTACTTGTTTTAGTTGTTAGATTGCAGCCATGCTGGAGCACCACCTTGGAGGGTTTAGTCAAACAAATTGACTCCAGTACTAATTTTGTTGGTCTCTTTTTGCTGAACCATTTAGTTACAGCCATGTCTGACCTATACACCCAAAATATGGAACTCATTGCTTTTGACTATCAGAAAATCTCAGGCTCCAAAAAAAGAAAGCTAAAAAAAATCTTACTTTATTCAAGATTTTGAGTATTATTTTTAATCCTCTAGCACTCAGATTACTGTGTGAAATCTTATGCTCATTTATCCACATTGCATTGAAATAATCATGCATTATCTCATACCTTTGAGATTTCAATGATGTGTTTGTTTACCTTTGGAACGACATTGTAGAAAGTGTGAGAGGCAGCATGTGGCTGATTTAAACATAAAACAAGTAGAATATTTGGGTCAGATATGGTCAGTTTAAATACTACGAAGCTATCCAAAAAGGAAAGTGTATATCCTAAAAACTACCACTTCAGAGGAAATTTCTTGTTTGAGATTCCAATTGTACATCTAATGCTTGCAGTCACTATCAGCACAATATCAAGTTCCCGTACCTTTGTTTCATTACTGAAAACAGTACAAATAAAAGCTTTAGCAATAATTATGTTCACTCACTTAACACTAAATAAAAGCCACACTTAAATCATGCTAAATCACTTAGTATTTAATTTTAACTGACCTGCTTTCAACTCATTGTTAGATTGCTGAAGTTTAAACAAGTAAAAACAAAGAAATGAAAAATAGTCATTCTAAAAGCAGACTATTCTAACTGGCGGTGGCCTGGGTTAGAAGAAATTATATAGTGAAGTTCAAAAATTTGGATAAGCTGGTTTGCTGAGAGACATAGCAGGATCTGATATTGTCCCATTATCTGAAAGTGAATTTCAGTTTAGCTAATACAGTTCTATATTTAAGAGATGGGGAATTATGTACATAGGGTAGACAGACTGTGGACAGTTTATCGGTTTCATCCTCTCTTTTCTTCATAATTGGAGTGGAGACTATGCTTTTGGGGTAGTTACTCTCCACTCCAATTATGAAGAAAAGAGAGGATGAAACTGATAAACTGTCCACAATCTGTCTACCATATGTGAAAGGCCTCTCTAAAAGCATACAAAAGATATGCAGCCCATATGACATCAGGACAGTATTCAAGAGTAATACAACACTTTGCAAATATCTCCTTCGAGTAAAACCACCAATAGAAGAGAATATGACCAAAGACTGTGTGTACTCCATCCCATACAGCTGTGGTAGGTTATACAAAGGCGAAACATGCCGCCCCCTCAAAATATGGGTAGAGGAACATTGCAAAGCTGTAACACGGGGAGATATTGATAAATCAGGTATAGCTGATCATGTATGGAAAAATGAAGACCACCTCAAAATAATAAACAGAGAACACCACTGGAAAATACAAAAACTAAAAGAAGCAGCATATATGCTATGACACAACAATCTCCTAAGCAGACTGAGTGCGGATATGAACAGCATATAGGAACTGGTATTAAGGAAGGATAGGAGAATATTAGATTTATAAGCCCTAAAATTCACTCTATAATTGCCCACAGGTATAAGGCATAGTGGTTAAGAGCACAGGCTATTAACCCCAAGATTCCGAGTTCAATTCCAGGCAGTGACCTGAATAATAGTAATAATAACAACATCGAAAAATACGAGAACCCAGGTTCGAAATTTCCCCAAGACACCTGATGAAGGCTGGAGGGTATATCAGCTGAAATGTGTTAACAACAAACAATATGAGGACAAATACCCATCAAATGTAAATAATGTACAGTTTAGCTAATGTTAACATATTTAAAGTGGGGGAACATTTTTTAATTATTTATCCTCTAAATATGTCTGTATTCCTATGCCAACTAGTGTACAATATTTCCCAATAGACTAAAATCCAAAATTTGAGGTAAATGATTGTGTTTAGCATCAGCAACAAATTAGCTCATAACTTCAAAGAAAAGTTCCAATAACTTCAATCAGTGCCATCTTAACATTTTAGCATTTAAACTGACCATAACTGGCCCAAATATTCTACCTGTTTTATGTTCAAATTGGCCAGATCTGGCCTCTCACACCTAGCCTACAATGTCATTCTAAAAATATACAATCACATGATCAAAATCTCAAAGCAACAAAATGATGCATAACTAATTCAAAACAATGTGAATAAATAAGTATTGTTTTTTTCCCTAAAGAATGGCACCTCTGAGATTAGACTACCGAGTAAGATCAACTAAATAGTAAATTTTAAAAAATCAAACCAATTATCTTCAAATATTAAAAAATAAAAAGAAATATAAATCTGTCTAACCAAAGAGAGCATGGAAAAATGGATGTAAAAAAAATTAACAAACACAAGACCACAAATTTTATGTAAAGGTTATAGTTGATTACAAGCGACCTGAAGATTTGACTAGTATTGATGACCTCAAAGATGAAAAGCACAGTAGAAACCAATGAGATTTGAAACCAGAATGTAAAGTGAAGCAACAAAACACCACAAAGTATTTCATTTCTGTTGCAAAGGAGAGGAGATAGGGCTTAATGATATTCAAAATTGAAGGATATATATATATATATTATATATATATATATATATATATATATATATATTTTAGAAGAATTCTAATAATTTCTATATATATAAATGGCAAAATGTCTGTGTGTGTGTCCTTTATACAAATCCACAATTCTTCAGTTAAAGGGCTCACACTTTCTATGGTCATTCAAAACCGTCCAAGGGTGGTCGTGCACATCTTTACATTTCCCCAGTCACCCTGCAAAGCCATTAAAAAATCAATAGAAGTGACTTTTCTATCCAAAACCCAATCAAAATGCCTGAAACTTGATACGCCAATTGAATGCCAGCTAGCTGTATGTGATTGGTCGGAGATTTGGACAGTACTCGCATGTATGTGCACACGCACGCAGCTGTATATGCATGCACTAGCACTATGCCTCGGCAACGCCAGGTCATAGTGCTAGTAAAGAAATAAACGAGATTACTGGATTCAATAAAAAAAATGATAGATCATATCTTTACTAAAAAGTCCTATATATATAAATAAATTCATGAGTGTTATCTTGCATAGACATACAAATTCAGATTTATGACGGTAAGAGAAAAGAGATTGCATGATAGTTGATAGTTAACCTGCTGTGTATACAGCAATACTTACCTCATAACTTATTTAAGCATATTGTCAAAATAGATTGTTATCCAAAACATTTAGAATGTAAATGAATGACCATTAACAATAGCTTTAGTACTAGAGCATTCAGCTTGTAGTTTTGAAGATAAAATGGTAGTTAATAATTGTTAATATGAATTATTTATCAATAGCTCCTACAGTAATGTGTTATCAACCAGCATGCTGAAATCAGTGTTATTAGTATTGATCTTTTATATAAGCATTCAAGAAAACTAGTAAATAATTTTTTAGAATGAAATGTAAAAATTATGATTGCATATATTCAATCATCATCAGTTAATGCCTATGTTCCATGCTGGAATGGGTTGGACAGTATGACAGAATCCAATGAGTCTAAAGACTGCATTGTGTTTCAGTGCCTACTTTGGCTGGACACACTTCCTAATACCCATGACTTTACAGCATGTACTAGGTCCCTTTTTTCAGGCTACCTGTACCATTGAGGTTGCTATGCAGACTTGCAGGAGCAAAAACTTTGCGAGAGGTCGGAGGTGGTCAGCTTCATACAAGGGGAGAAGGGCAGAGATGATTGCAATCAGAACAGTGGTTCTCAATCAGGGGTCCATATGGCCCCTGAGAGATCATATAAGGTTTTTGGGGGTCCATGCAACCAAATAGAAAATTGGGGATCCACAATAGTATTTTAAGAGCTCTGAAAAAATTTTGCTTTAGATGTATTTATTGCAAGAAACAGCTAAGTTTCTTTCTCTGGCATTTTACATAGTTCAACCTACACAAATGAATGTGTAAAAAACAAAATAGGAATTTTGAAAGAAGTATCTATAAAACTAGTTTTTAAACATTGAATGGCTACAGGGGGTCCATCAGAATAAAATAACAATCAAAGGGGGTCCATAGATGAAAAATGGCAGAGAATCCCTGTTATAGAGGATCTGCAAGGCCACTCACATTTAGTTGGAGAAGGGGAGAAAGAGATAAGAGAAATGTTCAGTGGGAGATTAATATTTTGTTTTAGAATGAAATATATTACAATCAGTTTTAAGTATTAAAGAAAGATAATAGCCTTAAAACAGAGTAGTATAATGTAGCCAGGTAAATTAATATGATAAAATATCACAATTCATTGTGTAGTGTAATTCTAGGTGGTTAGAGTGTCTCTTAATATTTTATGCTTTATTATGTTCCTGTCTCAAAACTGTAAAGTTATTTCAATAACTTAATAATATATTCAATATAATAACAAATAATAAATGCGCTCTTTTAAAGCCTAGCCAGGCTCATGGGCCCGGTTTCCTGGTTTCTATGGCGTATGTGTTCCCCAGCTGGACGGGACACCAGTGTCCATCACAGCGTTACTCATTTTTGCCAGCTGAGTGGACTGGAGCAACATGGAATGAAGTGTTTTGCTCAAGAACACAACACGTCACCCGGTCGAGGAATTGAAACCACAATCTTACGATCATGATGCTGACACCCTAACCACTAAGCCACATGCTTCCACTTATTCAATATATATACTTAGTAATATATTTAACCTTTTAGCATTTAAACCAGCCATATCTGGCCAAAAATTTTTTTCCTGTTTTATCTTCAAACTGGCTAGATCCAACCTCTCACACCTACCTATCAATGTCATTCAAAGCATAATCGATTCCATCATTGAATCTCAAAGTTATGAGATAATGCATGGTTAATTCAAAACAATGTGAAGCAATATATTTGACAGAATAATCTGAATGCTAAAGGGTTAACATATATACTGAATATATTTCTTACCAGTAGTATTTATTTGCTTTATTTTTCTAAGTGATTTGTGTTTAACATTTACATGAATTTAATAGCTTTACCACTCAATATCAGCAGCACAAATGCTATAAGCAAGTATTAGAAGATTAATGAATGCCCTATTTTGTTCTTTATTTAATAATTATGGCTTTTACATCAACTTCATTTCTTTATATGTACTTCTACTCATGTTTGTTTATATGTATGTGCATGTGTGTCTATGTGTGTGTGTGTGTGTGCTCGTCATCCACAGGAATGAGATGGCCTGTCCATCATAGCTGATTCCTAATAAGCATAGCTTGGATTGATGTAATCCTCGTTTCAGCAAAAACCTCAGTGTCAGGAATGAGTGAAGATCAGCTTATTCTGAGTATGTAGCAGACATTTCTGGTGAAATCTCTCCAGCATTTTTACACAATGCATGTATAGTGATCAAGTTTCAGAAGAATACACAAGTGCAGAAAGATAAATGCGATGGGAAGAGCAATTATAGGTTCAAGAGTTCAAACTCTGTAATGAGCAGACAGAGACATCGTGTGTGTGCGTGTGTGTGAATTGCCACTGCGGTTGGATTTGCTTTCAGTTTAAGATGTCTGGAAAGAAGCTATCAAATAGAATGGAAGGAACCGTAAGGGAATTACACTGGATATTAAACTTAATATTTTAAAAAGATTTGAAGCAGAAGTAAAACCAAGTTTACTGAAACATTAAATTTTGTAACGTCTACCGTGGGAACAATTCATGACAACAGAGAGAAATTTATGTTAAGTTCTCAAGAAGCTACTCCGTTAATGGTCCACACCTTATTTTTCCATAGATCCATAAAGATTTCCATAATGCTTAAAATGGAATGATTCTTGTGTGTATGGGTCAAGGACGAGAATTGGAGTAATCATCATCATCATTTAACGTCCACTTTCCATGCTAGCATGGGTTGGACGTTTCAACTGGGGGTCTGGGAAGCCCGAAGGCTGCACCAGGCCAGTCAGATCTGGCAGTGTTTCTACAGCTGGATGCCATTCCTAACGCCAACCACTCCGTGAGTGTAGTGGGTGCTTTTTATGTGCCACCGACACAGGTGCCAGACGAGGCTGGCGAACAGCCACGCTCGGATGGTGTTTTTTACGTGCCACCGGCACGGAGGCCAGGCAAGGCTGGAACGGCCACGATCGGATGGTGTTTGTTACGTGCCACCAGCACGGAGGCCAGTCGATGTGGTACTGGCTACGGCCACGTTCGGATGGTTTTCTTATGTGCCACTGGCACTGGTATCACAAAACTACAAATTCCATTGATGTTCATCAATTTTGATTTGATTCTTTGATTTTTGATTTTCACTTGCCTCAATAGGTCTTCACAAGTAGAGTTATGTGTCCCAAGAAGGAAGGTATGCACAGGTAGACTGACTACGTCCCAGGTAGGGGCCATGGGTTATGGCCTCACTTGTCCTGCCAGGTCTTCTCGCGCACAGCATACTTCCAAAGGTCTGGTCTCTGGTCATTTCCTCGGTGAGACCTAAAGAGCGATGGTCGTTCTTCACCACCTCGTCCCAGGTTTTCCTAGGTCTACCTCTTCCACAGGTTCCCTCAACCGCTAGGGTATGGCACTTTTTCACACAACTATCTTCATCCATTCTTACTACGTGTCCATACCAGCATAGACGCTTCTCTTGCACACCACATCTGATGCTTCTTAGGTCCAACTTTCTTCTCAAGGCACTTACACTCTGTCGGGTATGAACACTGACATTACACACCCAACGGAGCATACTGGCTTCATTTCTTGCGAGCTTATGCATATCCTCAGCAGTCACGGCCCATGTTTCACTGCCATGTAGCATGGCTGTTCGCACACATACGTCATACAGTCTGCCTTTTACTCTGAGCGAGAGACCTTTTGTCACCAGCAGAGGTAAGAGCTCTCTGAACTTTGCCCAGGCTATTCTTACTCTAGCAGTTACACTTTCGGCACACCCACCCCCGCTACTAGGTAACGGAAACTATCAACTATTTCAAGTTTTTCTCCCTGGAATGTGGCGGAAAATGGTCTCTGCGCATTTTCAGTGTTTATTGCACCAGAGCATCTACCACATACAAAAACTATATTCCTAGTTAGCCTTCCTTTGACATTGCTGCACCTCTTATGTGTCCATAGCTTACACTTGGTGCATCTTATAGAGTTCCTACCTACGCCTTTTCTACAGATCGAGCAGGGCCATCTACCTGAAGGCATTTGAGATTTGTCTACCTTCCTACTTATTAGGACTTTGGTTTTAGCTAGATTGACTGTAAAGCCCTTCGATTCTAATCCTTGCCTCCACACCTGAAACTTCTCCTCGAGTTCTGATAGTGATTCAGCAATTAGAGCAAGGTCATCAGCATAGAGGAGCTCCCAGTGGCATCCTGTCTTGAATTCCTCCGTTATTGCCTGGAGGACTATGATAAATAGGAGGGGGCTGAGGACTGAGCCTTGGTGGACCCCAACCTCCACCCAGAATTCTTCACTGTACTCGTTGCCAACCCTCACCTTAGTAACAGCGTCCCTGTACATAGCACGCACAGCTCTCACTAACCATTCATCTATCCCTAGTTTCCTCATTGACCACCAGATAAGGGATTGGGGGACCCTGTCAAAGGCTTTCTCCATGTCAACAAAAGCCAGGTACAGGGGCTTATCTTTGGCTAGGTATTTCTCCTGCAGCTGTCTCACCAGAAATATGGCATCAGTGGTGCTTTTCCCTGGCACGAAACCAAACTGCATCTCATCTAGGTTGACTCTCTCTCTAATCAGTTGGGCTATAACCCTTTCCGTAACCTTCATTACCTGATCCAACAGCTTGATACCTCTGTAATTACTTGTATCTAGGGCGTCACCTTTACCTTTGTAGCAGTTGACTATTATGCTACTACACCAGTCATTGGGTATGACTCCTTCGTGTATCACCTAGTTAACTATACGGGTGACTAGGCTATAGCCGACACTGCCAGATATTTTGAGCATCTCAGCATTAATTCCTGATGGGCCTGGGGCTTTCCCTGTCTTCATGCTTCTAATTGCCTTAACTACCATGGAACTGTCAACTCGGATAGCTGGTCCCTCTATTGGGTCGACATTCGGCAGACTCTCTTTATCCCATTCATTCTCTTTGTTGAGCAACCTTTTATAGTGGCATCTCCAAACCTCTCTCTTTGCATCCTCATTTAGCGCAAGTGAACCATCATCCATGCGAACACATTTCTCTCCTACCACATCATGATTCTCTCTCACACACTGTCTTGCAACATGAAACACCTCAAATCTTTGGTTCTCACGGCACAAAACATTGGCAAATTTTTTCTTATCTGCTTCCCCTCTAGCTAAATATACCTGTCTCCTAGCTTCTCTTTTCGCAGTCTGATACAATTCCCTACTACCGCCTTTCCTCCAGTCCTTCCAAGCCTGTCTCTTGTCTCTAATAGCCCTGTCTACAACATTGTTCTACCACCACGTTACCCTGGGACGAGATGGGACTTTGCTCCATCCACAGATCTGGCCAGTGGCTCTCAGCAGATTGTCCCGTAGAAACCTCCAGTTGGCTTCCACATTATGTGATGCTATATCCCCTTCTATTTCGTCGAAAGCTTCGAGTAGAACTTCTCTAAATCTCCGTCCATTTACAGGATCTTTAAGTTTCCAGACTCTTCTCCTCCGAGCTGGTCTTCTTCTGGGCAGCCATTTGGCCCTGATCCTGAAGTCGCTAACTACTAATCTATGTTGAGGAGTACATTCCTCGCCTGGGAAGGTTTTGGCATTTATAAGCAGCCCTCTTTCCCTCTTTCTGGCGAGGATGTAGTCGATCTGGCTAGTGTGTCTGCCAGAACGGTAGGTGACTAGGTGAGAGGTGGGTTTCCTGAAGTTGGTATTGCAAATCATAAGGTCATTTGCATTGCAGAACTCCAGCAGCCTGGTTCCCTCCTCATTGCGAGAACCAAAACCGTAGCCCCCGTGTATGCCATGGAAGCCCCTGACATGCCGTCCAACATGTCCATTGAAGTCACCTGCCACGAAGAGAAGGTCACTGTCATTTGTCAACGAGGTAGTCTGTAATAAGGTGTCATAGAATCGGTCTTTCGGCCCTTCTGGTAGCCCTGGCTGAGGGGCATATGCCGAGATAATGGTTGCTGACCTATGATAAAGCACTAATCTAATCTTAAGTATTCTGTCACATACTCTGACTACCTCGACTACCTTATCAACCCATTTCTCTGCAAGAAGTATACCCACGCCCCCAACCCCGTCAGTGTTCCCTGCCCAGAAAATCTTGTACCTGTATTCTTTGCCTGTGAGGAACCTAGCGGAACCTCCTCTCCAATTTACTTGTAAAGATAAATACAATAGCAATTAAAGAAAGAGCCAAAAGCTAATATAACAATTTGCCAAAAAAGAAAAACAGGAAAAGGTATAACAAGTGCATGAATTTGCACAACATAAAAATAACGAGTGAAACTGAGAGCACTGGTTCAGAGGCTGCTACTACTAATCTTGGGCAGTTGATGAAAACGATTGTTTTTCACACACATCTAAGAGGAAAATTCTCCCAGAACTATTTTCACAGTAGGATGTCATATCACTTGAACATGTTAAATATGACTTCACACAAATATTTATTTGGGTGAGTGTATATATCATCATTAACATCACCATCATCATAGATTTTACGTTAACTTTTCCATGCTTGCATGGATCAGATGGAATTATGTTGCGGCAGATTTTTATGGCCTAATACCCTTCCTGTCACCAACCCTCACCTCCTTCCAGGTAAGGTGATATTTTCTCCCTCTATATTTTAAAGGTCATGGGCCAACAGGTTTTTGGGATCTGACAATATGCCATAAGGCTAAACCTTTTATGGACGGGAAACCTAAGGTAATCCCATAAACCAGCCTTCCCTATTTTTAATATATATATATTATATATATAATTGAGATTCAGTTGAATTAGGTACCTAAGTTGAAGCACCAAATCAGTGTGGTATTATCCATACAACTCAAAGTAAGGTGAATAAAATCAAAATAAGCAACAGGATATCAAGAGGTGATGCAGTACAACCGTTGCAAGCAGCTCCATTTAATTGAACAATGCAATCATTACATCAATTTAAATGCAAGGCTATCCTCAGCTACATACATAAATAAATAGAATTTTTAATCAGTCAGACACTTTAGTATAATTTTACTCAAATACTCTAATAGAGCAAGAAGATGGAAAGAATCCATGTTGCTACTAGTGTAGCTAAGAATATACTATACTTATAAGAAATGTATGAAGTCTGTTGGGGTCATAGCTTGTAAGTCTTTTTATCAACTACTAAATCTAGGACGAGAAGACTGTGTCTGTTTAGAATGGAAGGCAGGAGTGAGTTGGGTATGGTCAAAAATATTGCCAAGATTTTAGGAGTAGTGTAAAGTAAGTGTCTGTAAAGGAGACTGGGTAGGGGAAGACCCCAAATCAAGATATTAATTACCAGTTAAAGGGGAAAGATGCAATTAAACCTGTGATGTTAATACAGAGGAAATTTTATCATGGAGTACTATGAGTGATTGTTTATAAACAATATTGTTATGTTGTATAAAGATAAAATTTAAGATTATAAAAAATGATATTATAACCCAAATAAATAAAATGTGTATATATACCAATTTTTAACATTAGAAATACAAATACAAAATACAGATACAAAATGGCTGATCGTTAGTAAGGAGAGACACACAAATAAGAAAGAAGAAAGTAAAGGACCACTGATGAGGTCACAGAAGTGTGACGATAGAACTCTGGCCGAAATAAGATTAATGTAAAAAATAAAATAAAGCTGAAGCAAATTAGTACCAAATATATAGTGCGTGTGCTTTTATTGACTAAACTGGCAACATGACCATCCCTAAATACAACTATATATATATATGTATACAGTTATAGCTTACAGACCCTACAAATGTGCAGTTGGATCCACGAATATAATTATAATCCGATAAAACAAACAGGTTTTAAGTCTAGGACTCCTTGTAACACATGCTACGGGCCCAGCCCTAACATATCCCAACCCGATTATATAGGAAACGTTTAAAGAAATTGCTATCAATTGGTAGATGTGAAAGGTATTTTGTAATTGATCTGTGCACCGTGGGAGATAACAGATTTCAGACTGGTCCATGAGCTATTTTTGGGTTTACCATGACTGGGTGTGTATAATCTTTATCCGGATGCCGCATAGAACATACACATGACATGGTACTTCCATTTTATTAACAGAAGAAAACATCAAAGTGATCATTCGATTTGCCAGAAATAGCAGCCAAATCTCATTCAAATTGTACCATACTATCTTAAAAAAAGAAAGACTAGATCGATAGAATAGGAAGGCCTTTGATCAGTGTTCTACTTAATCACAAGAGCATGTTCCCATCAGATTGTGCAGTCATCAGTATGAGATTTTTACAGTTAATTAATCTTATTTAGCCTAATTAAACAGACATATAATTAAAGGTATTCAGTTAAACTGAATATATTTTCTTTTATACTATAGTAAGGTGCAGTTTAAGGAATTTATGGCTGGTTAACTGACAGAAGGAAAAACGATCCGCTGAGGTCCGCTTCGCGAATTCGTTACTTTTTTTTTCTTTTAGCAAGAAATGTTTCGATTCACAAATGAATTGTCATTGCTGATAAACAGGTTTTCTAAAATGTATTTGATCAAAATCAAAATATAAGTGAATTTAAATACCGCCCAATAATAATGGAAATGCAAAACTCATAATCAGCAAATATTAATTATAAAAGTACATGTCAACTAAGAAACGAACAAAATAGATAATTAAAGGGAAATGTAAATAAGAAATCTACATTTTACGAAGAATTGAATCAACGACAATTTAATATAAATAAATAAAATATTTTTGGCCTTGGTTTAATTGCAACACAGCATTTAGTTGCGATTACGTGGTAAAATAAAATGTGCGGCTTTATACGAAACAGTAATATGAGAAGGAAAGACGTGTAAAAAAGAAAATAAACGAAAGTAGACCTACAAACGACCTTGACAGAGAATACAAGAGAAAAATTATGATCGAAGTATACCCAACGTGATATCTTTTTAAAGTAAAATATGTTTATAAAATAGTAATTTTTTTACAATATTTACAGGAATAGATTGTTTACATACCCCCACAAATGAGCTTGAAATTAATTGTCTTTTAATCACGTTGAATGACGGTCCTGATGGTGTCACCAAAATAAGTTTACTAAAAACACAATAGAGTTACGTCCCTTACCTATAGAATACCCGGCATTATATAATTGTTTCAAATTTTTGCACAAGGCCAGCAATTTGGGAACAGATTGGATCGTCGATTCGATCGACTTCAGCTCTCAGCTAGTACATGTTTTATCGACAAAGACAAAGTCGACCTTCTCGACATTTGAACTCAGAGCTTATAGTCGGAAGAAATGCTGTAAGCATTTTGTCCGGTGTCTCAGCATTGTATAATAACTGATTATGTGTACCACTATTTTATTGTGTTATGTCATTATACAGAGAAAGACAAGAATCAAATTTTAACAAATGAGTTATTTGACGTATTATATTAAGTTAAATGAAAAACTGATATTCATTTGTTGCTAAAATTCGTACAGTAAATTAAAGTTATGCTGCTTCACCTTTCTTGAAAGGTACCAAGTTATCAACCGTCATTAGAATGATTTTCTCCTCGTTGTTACTTAACTCTAAACACTATTCCACATGGAGAATCTCCCGTTATTGTTGTAAATTTCAAATTATATATTAAGCAAAAAAATTTATATTAATTTTTATTTTACTCAGTATAGCATTTAACAAAAATTTGTCACTTAATCTAGATGCTGGAGTTCGCGAATGTCTATGCCATCGATTTTGTGATGTAACTATAGTTGACACTAAGGGATCTGGATGTAATGGCCTGAGTTCATCTAGATCGAAACTAATGTCAACATCGATGGCTCAATTTAGCTGTTACCAACTGATTTGAATCAAACAGAAAATGTAAACTGACAAAGAACTTACCACTTCGATATTTAGCTTCTTTTAACTAATCCCAAAGGCCCTGCATTTTTGGTAGGATGACGATTAAAAAAGAAGTGTGATATTTTTATCATAAACGACGTGAGCGAAGCAAAACGATTTTACCTTTACTTCCTGGTACACTTGTATATTGATAGAGCTGACCTCTAGAATGTTCTAGAGTTATAATGTAGTTAAATTTATCTCTTGACATGGGTAAGAAACTGTGAAATGCTTTATAATTAAAGTGATGATGACGACTGCAAAAATACTTATGTACTACTCGTTTTAATTGATGAAAGGGGGGCTTTTGTCAGCAGTATTAGCACTTACGTTGAGAATTCCAATTAAAGCGGCTCTACACCGACTTAGTAATTATGCTCAGATGTGTCTGTGTGTGTATACGTGTATAATGATTAGATACTTTAGCCCATGCGGTGGTTAATTACATCTTTTGTAGTCTTAAAGCAAATATGTTGCTTTAAAAACACTTAAATATTAAGGCTTCTATGACGAAAATAAGATGCTTAAGTATTAATCTACTTTGTACTAGTATAGCTATATTTTTAGGAAAATTTAGTTTCATTTACCGGATTATAGAGGATTAGGTGAGCAAAAAATGACTAGTTACCTCAAAATTCGAAACGATACGTTCGATAACATAACTGACCTTATTTAAGATTCGCAAAGATTATTACTATCAACCTCTCATCTTCCTTTTTTTTCTTCTTTTTACTAAGCGTGTTCACACTTAATACTAATATTTATATTCCTTTAGGCTTGTTTCTAAGTTTCCAGTTTAAAACAAGAAAATTAAAAAAGTGGGATGTCTTTTTCCACATCCATTCAGAGAGTGTAAAAAAATGGAAAGTATGGCATTTATGTGTTTCTTTTGGGAAACAACGTCGTGATTTGGCTTACCGTAACCTGAGCGAATTTTGTGATGTCGCCTTATGTAAATACATATTATTAATTTTTGTTTTGTTATTTAGAAATCGATGATAGCAGAGAGCGAAGATCTCAATTTAAATTCCTCATTACTTGTACTTACTTATTTTATTGATCCTGGAGAAATAGAAAGCAAAGTCCACCTCGGTAAGATCTAAGCTAGGAATCGAGAACAAAACTAGCTAATATTATTTAGTTATATATTGTGTTCTGTTTTTACTTTCATACAGTATTACATCTTTTTCTCTTCCTATTTAACTCTTTCATTCTTGTAATTGGTCAGAACACAGTAATACCTCGCAGGACGAGTTTATTTCGTTCCATGACCGAGCTAAGGGGCCACACACTCTGGCTACACTAGTGCACGTGATCTGCAGCTTCTCTTAATGGATTCTGTGCGACTTGAAAGCTCGTGCGTTTTCGGAATGGTAGACAAAGAGCGGCTTAATAATCAAGTCTCCATTCGCATTGGCACAAAGAGCGAGAGTTACCTATCTTTCATAGGCTTGTGGTCTGACAATTTCTTCTCCTCTGCAGTTATATAGGTTCTTCTGCGGATTTTTTTTTTTTTTTCAAAAAAGGCCAGTTTCATCACAGTTGAATACCTGTTGTGCGAAGTACCCCTCGGCTGCGATGAGCTGACGGAATTCACGCACGAAATCTTCAGCTACTTCCGTGTCAGAACTCGCTGCTTCTCCATACCTGACGACGCTATGAACACCAGTCTTCTTGAAATTATCAAACCAGCCGTGACTGGCCTTAAATGCGTCTGTTGATATCGATGTTCCAGGGTTCTGCTTCAGGAGACCCCCATACAGCGCTCGGGCTTTCTCGCAGATGATGGTCTCCGTAATCGTATCCCCTGCGAGTTGATCCACGGGAAAAAGCAAATTTTCCATCCTTTCGTAGACAGATGTTTAGAGAGCCTGGAGACACCCTGTGCTATTGTAACAGCCTCGATCTCATCCTTTTTCTCCAGGATAGCGTAGATCCGTGATTCCCAACGTGGGGCGCATGGTAATATTTTGGTGAGTCATGCGTAGGATTATGTTGAATTTATACCTTTTGCACACAATGTTTAGTATACCAATAAGAGAAAGGGGGCAATTCGAGAATGAGTTATTAAAAAAAAATTCTTTGCATTCCTTCTGTGGACAGTTTTATCAAATTTTTGACACTTTAGTGGACAACAGGTCGTTTTCATCATACTCATAAGATCTGATGTCAGTAAAGAGAGAATAAGATTATTTCCTTCGATTTAGTGGTATGTGAAAACATGTAGGTAATTACAAACGCGCGCCTAACCTTAAAACCAGTACAAACGCACGAACAATGTCATAAATAACTGACAAACGAAAAATACACCGCCGATAGTTGTTGTTACGGCAGTAATTTTATTCAGCTGAATACACGTCATTGATTGGTTGAAATTACCGAAATACGAGAACTATAACATGAAATAACTTCGTAAATATAAGTTTTTCTCAAAAATGCTATGAGTAAAAGATCCGATGTTTTATATGACACATTCTACCAGTGTCCGAAGTTTGAAAGTGTTTAGTTACAAGAAATTATTTTTTAAATCTGTAGGTAAAGAGGTAAAGATCCGATGTTTTATATGACACATTCTACCAGTATACGAAGTTTGAAAGTGTTTAGTTACAAAAAATTATTTTCTAAATCTGTAAAGATCCGCCTTTTATCCTTTCCGGGTCAATGTTGACTAGCCTCTTCCCAGCAAATTTCAAGCCTTAAACCTATAACAGAAAGGAATATTTCGAATTTTTACGACTGTAACTACAGGAATGAGACTCATTTTTAAATTGAGTTATAAAAACTCTTTTATGGTACCCAATGACACACGATAGAAAAAAATCTTTAGAAATTTTGAGATGAGAAAATGATTGTGTAAAAAAAAATTGCTTTGAAATATTTGCAGATCTAAAACTGAGAGGGAAAAAATGCTATTCTTAAGATGATATAGGTTTTGCAGCATCTATTCTGTATATTTTATGAATTTATTTGGAAAAAATTCGTTACATCTCTGAGCAATCGATATCACCTTTCACTCTTTCACTCACTCGCCAAACCTCTAACTTGTAATAAAAATGTGTCATCATTACCATTAATAAGCTCTCTCTCTCTCTCTCTCTCTACGCTAGAATAAACTTTTAGTTCAAACGATCTATATAAAACTGATATACTACAAAGTTTCGCTTGGTTCATGTCTAACGAATTCAAAAGTACCCCAAGTTCTGCGTTTATACATATACAAAGCTAACAACTGAGTGAAAATTACATTTTTTAAAACTGGCAGTGTTTAAATAAACCATACCGACCTTCAAGAAAAATTCAATATCTTACAGACATAACTCTCAAATTCTTCATTTTTTAATATTATTCTTTCTCATTATATGTATTTATTAGAGACACTTTCGAGAGAAATACTAAACTTCCTCTTGAATGAACAGACACTAACCTATTTCTCAATTACCCACAAGGGGCTAAACACAGAGGAGAGAAACAAGGACAGACAAACGGATTAAGTTGATTATATCGATCCCAGTGCGTAACTGGTACTTATTTAATCGACCCCGAAAGGATGAAAGGCAAAGTCGACCTTGGTGGAATTTGAACTCAGAACGCAGCGGCAGACGAAATACCGCTAGGCATTTCGCCCGGCGTGCTAACGACTCTGCCAGCTTTATATCCGGTAACCATTAATATTGAAGAAACACGAACCTGCATTGTAGAGATTCACATGCTCCAATCAGAATGCGCTCGGCTCTGTCATATTCACTAACAATGGTTACCTTCTTGAATGAACAGACACTAACCATTGAAAAGTGGGAAAGACTTCCTACTCCCCCGCCCCCATTTTCTCGCAAATTATTAAAAAATTTATTTATTGTTTTGCCAAAAACACACGTTTTCGGATACGGAGATTCCGGAAAATTGCAAAAAAATGGAACTTTGAAATTTTTTGCCCCCACCCATCATTCCTTCCTCTCCCCCATTCTTCATTTTTCACTTTTTTCCGTAAACCTAACCCTAAAACCCCAACCGTAACCCTAAGTCGAAAAATTTTTTGAAATTTTTTTCAGAATCATAATCTCTGTATTTTTCCGCATATTTTGAAAGAAAAAAAAAATGTGAAAAAAGTTGAAAATGAAGAATTGGTGGGGTGGGCTAATTTTAAAATGCCGATTTTTGCTAATTTTTTTGGCAGATTCGTATTGTGTAGGAAAAAAAAATTAAATAGAAAAAAATTTTTTTTTTTTGGGGGGGGGGGGGGTTACAAAAGGAAGTCTCTGAATGTATAAGGTCTAAGAAAAAGTTTGCTGTTATTTTAATGCTGATTGGATGTAGCGAAAAAAGCAGTTCTTTCCCAGTGAGTACGATGTAAATTTTATTTGGGTGTTGTAATAATTAAACGTATATTCAGGATTTTATCTCATTGCTTATGCGAACGACTATGTTCATTCTATTCTTTTATTTCAATCACTGGAAAGTCATAATGCTTAGATACCCCAAGACTTTTCATCTATTATATCGACTCTGTAATTTATTTTAGAGAAGGGGTGGGGCAGAACGAGTTATTTTCTTGTTACCTGTTTGAAACCAATACATTGCAAGTATTGTATCATCATTTTGTGCTGTTGCATCACCTTCGGGAGTAAAAATTAATCAGCATTGTTGTTGAAGTTGAGAGAGTTTGAAACATAGTCAGTTGATAGGTACTTTATTCTAGAAATTTTTCCTCAACTTTGATCCGATTGTAGTTGAGGCTGCCAATAAAATATCTAGATAATTTCTGGTGTTTAACAATCAATATTCTTTTCTCTGCTGGATTCCAAGTCAATTTTTTCCCGAACTAATGTCTACTTAGATCATTTTCAATTTTCAAAAGATGATGTCTAAAATGGAACAAATGAGGAATGACTATTTTCAATAATTTCTGTTCATTAACTGCATGTTGTGTAAATATAAGAAAAGAGTCATTGCTGCAGATCGTGAAGAAGTACAGAGCAGTGCTCCGCAACAGGTATGTCGCGGCACACTGGTGTACCATGAGACGATGCTAGGTGTGCCGCAGTGTAACCTGAATATAATTTTTCTCCCTATGCCTTTAGTTATATTTTTAATTCAGGTGTGCTGCCGAATTTTAAAAAGAAGTGTACCGCAAGTGAAAAAGGGTTGCGGAGCATTGCTATAGAGTATGTTTTAGTCGAGTTTTGTTAATTTCATATGGGCCATTTTTCCATGATCCTTTTCAATTTGACCTTGATAGTTTAAGTTTTTGTTACGTTTCTGATCATTCAGATGTCCAAGGATGGGCATTGAGGTATATGTAATTCTGGAAAACTGAACAGGCAAATTTACCTTATTTTGTCTTCTTCATTTTACTGCAGCTAAATTTTTGTTTTATATGCTCAAAGAAATAATCTGAAATAGTGTTCAGATTGTTATAGTGTTTTTAATGCATGTAGAGACGGTCATTTGCTCAGCTGATATAGTTTTGTAAAGTAGTGAACACTTAAAAAAATATATCTTCCCTCAAAGCCGAAAGTGCAGTAAATATTCTTCATTGAGGCACATATACCTTCTATCAACTTTGTAAGGTGTGACGGGAAAGTCGATCTGGGCATAAAGGGGTATAATCAAATACTATATATATATATATATATATATAGATAAGTTGACTTGATGTTCTCTCTCACCTGTCTTCTTTTCTTTATCTCTGCCGTCTCAGCCAACTCAAACCACCTCCGCTTCAATTCACCTGGTACACCCTAAGACCAGACTTGTTTAGTTTTTGTTCCATCCCAGCCCCCGTCATATCTGCTGTCTCAGCTCACTCAAAACCCACACTAAATATGTTGTTCACTATCTTTCAATATATCCAAAACTGCGACCACCCGGAACTTTCTTTCTGCCCATAGAAGGTCAAAATGCACTGTAACTGCGCCGACTTCCTAGTTTAGGTGTTAGCAAAGATCATGGGTACCAAGGAGTGTTACCAAAGATCATGGGTACCACTTTTCCTTCTCTAAATGCCAATAATATTTCTTAACATAGGTACAAAAATCACAAACTTTAGCAAATGTAGTCAATATATTGGTATCAAATTTTGGCACAAAGCCAGCAATTTCAGGGGAGGGGTAAGTCAATTATATCGATTCCCAGCACTCAATTGGTACTTATTTTATCGGCCCCAGAAAGGATATAAGGCAAAATTAACCTCAGTTGATTTTAAACTCAAAACGCTAAGACAGACGAAATGTTGCAAAACATTTTGTCCGGCATGATAACGATTCTGCTAGCTCGCCGCCTTGACGTTGTCGGTATATTGACACCAGAACTTGATTAGGAATTTAATTTCACCAAATATTTGCTCACATTTCTCTAAATGCATATATGAATGTTTGAGCCTTGTACTGAAAGAAAATGAGACACTAAACAATTATACCCACCACCCTCACTGCGTACACCGATGGGCTGAACTGCCCCACAGTACTTTTTATTTTTATTTATTTATTTATTTTTTGACGGGCTGGGTTGTCTTGGTTATGGATACAACAGTGTGGATATTATTATACAAGCCCTAAATCTTTTGGTGTGCAGTCTGCTGCCCTATCTACCCACTAGCGTAGTTAGAGTGTGTGCTGCCCGGAGCGGCCCCTCCGTTCGCCGCCCCCTGTCCCCACAAAAAACATTGCCTACAGCAGACCCAAAAGTGCAACCCCTTTAAAAGTGCCGAGCAGGACAGGCTGCCCCTACCGACCCCCACTCTAGCTGTGCTACAATTCTTGGTTCTCTCTACGTGAAAGCTCTTGGGCTGGTGGGTGTTCTACTCATGATCAGGAAGTTGTGGTTTTAATTCCTGGACCGGGCGATGTGTTGTGTCCTTGAGCAAGACACTCCATTTTATGTTGCTCCAGTCTACTCAGCTGTAATGAATATCTGTCAAAGTGCTAGTACATTTTCTTCCACCAGCTGTCACATTTAATCCGCCAGATTAAAGGTGAGGGGCCGAATGGGCGTCTTTGCTCGTGGTTACATAGGCACCTAAAACAAATGATGAAAGCGTAGGACATGTAATCGATTCATACTCACGAGTAGTGATTGACTGTACTTTTTCTGTTCTCTCTATACAAATATTGATCTCTGATATAGATATGATCTCAAATCCAGAGGGTACTACATTCGATAAAAATCAGTTCCAGTTCCTGACCGGTATCTATTTTATCGACTCCAGTAAGTTAACGAGCAAACTCGTTCGTTGTAGGATTTGAACTTAGAACGACAGTAAAATGGCAAAGCATTTTGCCCATCATTCTAACTATCTCGCCAATCCATCATATCCTATTTTATACAAATATTATATTAGACCTGTCCTTGAAATACTAAGTACAACATTTGACGCCTGAACTTCTATATTGTAATATGGGCGGTGTCGTTGATAAATACTAATTAATATACTTGGTGGCATTTTATTTTGTTCTCACAGCAGTTGGTTTGATCAGTCATTTATATGGGCTCCATAATATATATTTAGTATTATTTTACTCTTGGTTACAGACAATTGTATTATTTATATTTAGAAAATGTAAATATATCAAAATTGCGCGCGAAAGATTGTGTGTGAGAGAGGGAGGGAGGGAGAGAGAGAATTCGAGCGGTGTTGTAATTCACCATTTCATATTTAGCAGACGGTAGAAGTTGAGGCAATGCTAACTTAGTAGTTTCTCATGCATGAATGTATCTATATAGACGAATCGAGTCAAGTAACTGTAAATACACCGAATTTAATACTTATTTATCAATTTATTTATAACTATTGCTTAATCGCATGATCAGTAACCAAAATATATTATGCCGGCTAGTAGAAACAACTAATAAAAAGTTGGATATGTAATTATTATTATTCTGTCGGAGAAAGTCACTCTGTGGCTATTAATTGACTCGGTGATGTATGAGCCATTAAAATATACTTTGAAAAGTTATATAATTTAAACGGTGTAATCGAAAGATTGCTGATGAATCTAAAAGATAATTGGGAGACAGTAAGATAAATCTTATATAGTTTTTCAAGCTCGTCAGAAATTACTAAAAATAAAAATACGAAAAACGAAAGATATAATCTAATAGTAAACCATATTGCTCAAAAGCTGTAGATACGAATGTTGATAATATGATAACTGATAAATATATTGATTTTAAAGAAAAGACTGCTTTAAATTTCTAACGATGTAAATATAGACAATATAGTTCATTTTAGAATTATTTGATAAAACTTTTGCCGATCCAGTTCCTATTTTTGTAAGCTGATACTAAAACCTCGTTGTGAAGGGCTTGTTGTGACGTCATAAATGTATGAGATCGTAGATGGCGGGAAGTTGGACAGAAGTATAACCATTATCGTTCAACATGACATCACCTGGACGTCCAAATCGAAAGGGGAAAAAGAAAAAGAGTCAAGATGATACATTTCAATATTCTGATATGTGTTTATTTTGTGAAACAACAGATGACAACGAAGAAATTTTCGGGCGTAAAGTACAAAAATGTAGAATGACAGTCCATTATTTCTGTATGCTTTTTTCAAGTGGGCTTTCACAGAAAGGTAAAACAGAAGAAGACGGGATCTTCGGGTTTCTCCCGGGAGATATCTGGAAAGAAAAATCCAGAGGTTCACGTCTTAAATGTACGTTCTGCCGCCGAAATGGAGCTACGATAGGTTGTGTTGTGAAAAACTGTCGGTAAGTCTTTCCATATATTTTAATAATATTTGACAACTATTTATTTTGGATCCTCCCCTTGTTGATTCTGAATTTTAGTTTTCTTTGAGAAGTTCCTTGCTTTGTAACTAGAATATCCTTGAACTTCATCCGTGTGGAGCGAGTGAAGGAATCTGCTTACGCAGGTGTTCGCATCATCTGTGTTATGCAGGTCATTTTAGGTCAAATTATTTCTCCCCAACTTTTAATTTACCCTAGCCTACACTTAATCCTTTAACTGCTAAACTATTAGGCTTAGACAATTTTATAGTTGTATTTTTATACAGCTCTATGAATATTTATAAAATAGTTATCATGATTTATTTGTTCTTGTTGGTTTTGTTTTAAAGAGATTCAACTTCATGTTGAACGTTCTTTTGTATATAAAACTTAATATTTTAATAGCAGAAGAAATTAAACTTTGCTGTACTCATAATGCCTAGAACTCCATCTCATTTCACGATAGATCGTCTGCGATATCTGCAGGATTGTCCTGTTTAACTACATATTGGAACACAGCTAGACTACACGAATTCCATATTTCTAAGCTGTCCCACCAATACTTTAATATTTCAACCTTGTTTTTTTTTTTTTAGTAGTTGATTGATTCCATAATAGTATATTACTGGTACTAAGTCTCGATTATTAAGGATTAAAATACAAGGTCAAACAAACCGGCATGAACTTAGAAATAAAAAAAAATAATAAATCATGTCGGTGTTGACTTCATCTTTCGTTAGTCCATGGTCTATATAAATAATACCTGTAATACATGGATTTCTACCGTGTCTTGCTAATTGTCAAATCGGGCCTCAACACAAGATCTCTCCATAATCGCTCGATCTGCTAAAAATAACAACCAAATTTCCCTTCAAACCACACCCTTCTGTTTCAAAAAAAAAAAAAAAAGAAAAAGAAAGAAAGAAATGCAGGATGCATAGAAGAGTTATAGTCCTCGATCCATTGTTTTAAATTAAGATGGGATAGTCATGTCTGGGACACTTCAAAAATAGGTTTGGAGTATACGTGAGTCTTAACAACAAGAAGCCTTTGGTATACGTTGCATTCACTACGAGCACTCCACTTGTTCATCACAGTTTAAAATATAATTAATTTTAATTAAAGAATGGTTCTTACTTGTTGCATTATTGCATTAATATAACAGAAAATTGATCTCTGTAATTGCTCGATTTTTAATTTCAAAATGAAATGCATTATTTAAAAAAAATTACTTTGTTTCTTTATCTGTCCGCTTTAAAAGATACATAAATATCCATATTCAAACAAGTTCATGGGAGACAGCTTTTTATTTTTAATTTGTTTTATTTGTTTATTTTTGAATAATTATGTTGTTCCAGTTCCGCAAATCTCTTGCTGCAGTTTATATACACACACCACACCAAACCGTCACACTCCATGTGGTCCTTAATTTAGATATATATAAAACAATTGGGAATAACGGATTTTCATGTACCGTATGAGTGCGTGCGCGCGTGTAATTTCAGATATTATTTAAAAATATATATTGCCACTTTTTATTTACTCCTATTGAGCATTAAAGATTATAAAATATTATTAGAAGCGTGCAAAATAACCAAATACATTTATTTAGATTGTGCATTAGAAAACCGATTTAAAATTATCCTCCGTGAATGAGATTGGATTATCATTGCTCCTTCTCTCTCTCTTTCTCTGTGTGTGTATGTATGTGTGTATGCATGTATATATATATATATATATATATATATATATATATATATATATATATATATAGCAGTGCTATACAGCTATATGTTACAGGCATTTTAAATATACCGCGTGAAGCTAAGACGAAGAGCGTTCAATTACCTTTTGGTTTACCCCGAAGATTTAAATTTCCTTCAAAATCTTTCGGAAAGTGTCACTAGAAAACGTTGTCCATCTCAATCTCATGACACTGCTCTTCGTTTTTCTGACCTAACGTCCCTAAATTTTTTTTCTGGTGAATAAATATTTCATTGTCTTACTCAGTTTAAAAACAAATGGTTGTTTTGTTATGCCAGTGAATTGAATATTGATTGTTGGTCGTCAAAATAATGCTTGTAGTCGTTGGACCCCAGGTCAACACTGATGGAGCAGATTTATGATCAAAAGCATTCCAGGCATGACTTCCCTGGGTTTTTTTTCTCTCGTATTGTTCATGGAACTTGGGACCGCATTATCCAGCGTGTCCTTTTTTAAGATGGCCGGGTGTAATTTGAGGGAGATTTAGCTGCTACTTCTAACGGCTCAAGCGATCACTTAGTTGCTCTCCTTTTGGTTCGTCAGAATAATGGATATTGACCGTTGTTGATGTTATTTACCGTTATGACCACAGTAGCGCTTAATGGTACAGGATTCCTTATCAAATGAATGAATCCCCGTATGTTTTGCCCACAGGAATATTTTTTAGTGTAGATGGAAATGAGAAAAAAATTCTCATATTTGAAAAAACTGATTAATATCGGTTTTACTCTTATAATAGTAAATTTAGCCCTATAATTATTGTCTAAATTAAGCCTTAAGTTGTCAAACAAATGTGAAAAAGACAAGCCGAGAACCCTGCTCCAAAAGTTTCCAGTTGTAAAACTCTAATTTAGAGATTCTTCTTTTGTAATATTTATTCGTTGTTGTAAAGGTTAAAAAATTGAATGCTTTATTCATAATTTTATATGAATTGGTTGAAATCTGAAACCAAAGAACAGTGATTCACTTGTCATGTTTTTCAAGATTAGGAAAGTGTTATGTACATGTTTATCGATGTTCAGAAAACTTTTTTCTTATTTGATAATTTTAGAATTACATTCTTGTCTGGAACCCTATGTTATTTAAGCCTAATTGTATGTTCATTGACGAAATTTTTTAAAACTAATTTTTAGCAACTTACTCTCACTTTTGTACTCTTTTATTATTACGGCTACGAGACTGATGGAATCTACGCGGTCGATCAACCTGCTGGAAATATCGACCAAATCTCCTTGAAGTTACACCCTGTCTTATAAAAAAAAAGACATTATAAAAGATAAAGCAGTCTGGGATACACTCTCCCAGCAAGAAGGCGAGATGGTCTTCATTGGAACGTTTATAATTATGGATCTGCTCAGTCAAGGCCGACCCGGGACAAAATGTGTTGTAGACAGTTTTCACTGGATCGTATACTACCAGCTTGTTAATCTATTTCCGACCGTCTCGTATTTCCTTCCCATGTTACAATCTGTTTACATCACAGCACACGTTACTTTATAATATATATTCTTTACTTTGTGAAATCAATAGTTCGGCTTTTCGGTTTTTTTTTTTTTTTCGTGTATCATTTGACTAATTTGATATTTTTTTCTCCCACTCATTCTCTCTTCCTTAACGATAACTGAAATTTCATTAATTTTATTTTAAGACTGCAGTTTTATAGTTGCAGACAAATGTTGTGTATTGTAGAAATGCTTTAGATATTTGGCTTTAATATAATATCAGACAAAGCATATGTATTTAGGATGCTTTGACATAAGTATAATACGAATGTATATAAAAAGAAATATTCTTTTTGAATATGTTACTTCATAATAAGTATGAGAGTCACTGTGTAAGGATGTAGTTTGTTTTTTATCATGATATATTACTGGTACAATGAAGGCGAGTGACCTAGTAGTTAAGGTGGTACACTCACAATCGCAAGATCGAGCTTTGGATTCCCGGACCGGCCGGTGTGTTATGTTTTTCACGTTTCTCCTGTCCACTCAGTTGTACATGAGTAACCCTGCAACCGACCAGTTTCTCGTTCAGTGGAAATGTTGTAACCTCGATCACATACGCTATGGAAACCTGTCTTGTCCTAGAACTCGAGACAGTGCTTGCTTCATATATATATATTAAGGCTACCATTGGTTTCATGTTGAGAAAGCCCTTAACAGTTATCAAGCCTGTCACATGGAACATCGGTGTTCATATTCGGAAATATACACTGATGTCCCTGTGACAGGTTTGATAACTGTTAAGGGTTTCCTTTACATGAAGCCTTAATCTACAAATAAATCTGTACCCACCAATGCGGTGTTGAGTACTCATTCTCATTGTTTGATATCTACACACACACACACGTGTATGTGTGTGTGTATATATATATATATATATATATATATATATAATAGAAATATTAAAATTACTAAGTCTCTCTAAAAGAGAACAACGGCAGCGTTCCCGGAAAATAATAGTTATCGCCATATTAATATGGCATTCTTATAAAAATAAGAATAAAGCTGTCCGCTTATTAGCTCCATGAGGCCATCGCCTTAAGTTAGCTATTTGATACACAAACTGTATCCATATAACCTTCGAATAAGGGAGATCAGTCGCTCCACACTACTTGACCGGCAACTACTTTTTATTTGTTTCAGTCATTTGACTGCTGCCATGCTGGAGCACTGCCTTTAGTTGAACAAATCGACCCTAGGACTTATTCTATGCTCACTCTTTTGCTGAACCGCTAAGGGGACGTAAACACCCTGGCATCGGTTGTCAAGCGATGGTGGAGGGACAAACACAGACACAAAAACATACACACACACATATATATAAATATATATACACGACGGGCTTCTTTCAATTTCCATCTACATTTGGGTAAACAGCTATATAAGAATGAAGCTCACACCTAATAAGCTAATAATTAAATATCTATATGCTATAATAAAGAAAGCAATTATTAAAATCTACACTGTCTAGAAAATTCTTATAAATTCCAATTTTAATAAATTTTTATCAAAATGTGGTTTTCAAGATTCTTTTGAAGATTTCAACAACGTGGTTCAATCACGGATCTACTTTTTATTCACTGTAATATAGTTATCTTGCGTTGTAAGATAGCATTTTTAAATGCTTTTGTTTATACTTCTGAAAGTATATAGGTTGCCTAAATATTTGCAATGCTACTTTCTACAGGCATATCAGTAAAAACATTTCTCCAAATTATAAGTTTAATCTAACATATCTAAAATTATGTTGATTCGTGTATCATTTCATATTTGGTTTTGTTGAAGAAATAAGAAGCTGAATAAGAAAAGTGGGTTTAAATTACATCAGTTACACCAATATAAACTTGCATTGTTTTCTTTCCTAAAGTATTTCCCCCTGACTTTGTTTCCTCATAACTTTCTGAAAAGTGAACATATTTAATGACATTTTCTACAAGTATGTTTCAGATAGTGTAGATTACAATTATATTGGAATTTGTTGTGAAAAAATTTTGAATAATTTACACACTTTGATTTAGTTTCCTCATAATTTTCATGCTTTGGGAAAAAATATTACTTTTTTGGACTATTCCATCCTTTCCCTTCTGGAATTTGTTTAATGAATATTTTTAAATAAAATAAAAATTTCCAGAGATACAAGAATAATTTGAAATTAAAAAGAAAAGATTATCAGAGGTGAATTTGTTGGTACAGTATAAGCCTTAGAGTATACTCATGTGGCCTGTTAGTTTTTTAACATATTAAACAACCACATAGAAGGTGGGCTACCTTTGAGTTTGTTCAGAAGAGAGAGATTAACATGGCATATGTTCAGTCAACATAATTCTTTCATAAATTGTTGGCTTAGATTTTATTGAAATCTTCTATTTGTGAAAGTCTTACTAGTAAGTTGTTTCTCTCTTTTTATTTTTACAGTAAAGTCTTCCATTTTGGATGTGGCCAAAAAGCTGGTGCTTTGAACCAATATTTTGACTCTTATAGTTCATTCTGCCCTAGCCACAGACCTCGACAAGCATGCCAAGTGAGTGACCGCCTATCCTTCTTTGGAACTGCCAACAGTATGTGTGTAATCTGCATGAATGCTGTAGAAGCTCGTGCCTCCAATGACACACTGCGAGCACCATGCTGTAAGAACACCTGGTTCCATCGTACATGTATCCAACGTCAAGCATTAGCTGCTGGATTACACTTCTTCAAATGCCCTCTCTGTTGTAATAAAGAACTATTTCAGGTATGCTACCATTTTATTATTTCTACCTTTCTTTTTCAGTTTTTAGATTTTCATTATTCCTACAAAGGATTCCATTATTGACTAGGTAGATTTGTAAGTATTTCCAATAAGTTATTTTTTCTTTACTTCTTTTTTTAGAATAATTATAATTTATATGTGCACACATGTAACAAAGAAAATACTTTCTAAACAAAACAAAAAAATTCTGCTGCTGTTAATTCTCTGAATAAGTCTATGCAAATACAAGCTTAAAATTTCCTATAACCACATATGATAAAAAAATTTTGTTCATAAATTATTTCCTTTACCAAGCTTTTGCTTTATTTTTCTGAAGGAATTAAGCACTTAAATCTCAATCTCTAACTACATAAAATATTCTGTACATAAACATACTACACATACCAATTCCACAGATTTGACCAAACTGTAAAAAAATGGTTTTAAGGAACATTAAATTAAAATAAACTGTTAAGTGCAAGATAAATTTAAAGTTCTTGTGATGTGCAGTTTCCTCAATGACTGCATTTAGTTGAGGTCTTGAATATTATCAGTGGGATTTGTAGATTTACTTGAAGAAACTGAATTTTCAGTTGCATGATGATAGCATTAGTTAGTCATCTATGATTATTCTGATGAGTAATTATGCTGATAATATTCTCATATTTCCAAGACTTGCTCAAACCCTAAGTAGTCTTAAAATATTTTGGAATTATCAGAGACAGTTTATGGGGTTATGGTGACCATGGGATCAGGAATTCAGACCTTGCTGCCATAGTCATTGTGTATGTGTGCCTTCAATCTAGGCAAACGAATGTGCTTGCTCTGACTGACAGAAATCAAGTTCTATTCATATTTCAGTTGAGTGTTTAGTAATAGGACGTTATAAAAATAATTACTGTTAAACATACTACACATCCATGCTAAAATGGAAAAGGTGAATGTTGTCTCCACTACCACATGGAATTTTAAGGAACATTATTTGATAAGTGTTGTGGGGGTTTATTTGCATTTAGACAAAATTTCCTGTACAAATAAATATACAAGTTGCTATAAAGCACAAAGATCTTGTACATGCCTACCACAGCTACAGCCAGAAAGGAATTTAGCTTAGTTGATAGTTAAGTTCACAATCATATGAGTTTGATTCTTGTAACAGCTAGTGAATCATGTCCTTGAGTAAGGCACTTCATTTCACATTGCTCCAGTCAACTCTACGAAAAATGAATACTAGCTACAGCTGGGGAGGGGAGTTGACTCTGCAATGGAGCTACGTGGAGTCTTGAACTCTGTTAACACCCCAGAAATCAGGTTTAAGCTCTGGACTTGTAGGTTTTGTTTTAATTTTTAGACCATCTAATCAATACACAATTTTTTTTTTTGATAAGAACTGCAATAAGTTAGTCAAGGTCAATTCCATTTGTTGTTTATCCTGTATGTCCATCCACTTACACTTTTCTTAATATTCTTTTACATTGAAGATGATCACAATTGTTGCCAAAAACTTGGCTAATTTTCTTACTTGGCAAAATTGATGTAATACTATAACCAATGAAGGAACCTTTATATTGTCTCTTGACTCACCAGAAATAGCAGCAAAATCTCTTGCAAATTGCATCTATCATTTTTCAAAAATAAATAAGAGGTTATCCTAAACAAACTGTGTGAATAGTTGGTGGGTTGGTCATATGTCTGCTCAGTCAGAGCTGACTTGAGGCTAAACAGTAAGTTCATTAAATTTATCAGTAATTTTTATACTTGTTTATTTATTGTGTAAATATTGTCTTGTCATGTGACCACATGACTGACCAGGTTTTCAGATGTTATACTTTGGTGGTCACAATGCATTTTACATTGTTTTAGCCTTCAAATGACACCATCTTGCTGGCTAGGCAAGCAGGCCAACATTCCCCCCCACCTAATCAAGAGGGGGACAGAGCAATGTGAAATGAAGTGTTTTGCTCAAGAACACAACACACCACCCACTCAAGATATCAAAACCACAATCTAGCGATCGTGAGTGCAACAGCCTAATGACTAGGCCACATGGCTTTACATTGTGTTGTAGAGAATGGTAATGTTCTTTTACTTGTTTGTTCAAAATAAGATAAACTAAACATTTCATTTCATAGCTGAAATTATTTTGCCCTCAGATTTTTGATAAAATTATTCTAGATTTATTTTTTAGTGAACAAACAGCATCATTCATCACAAGTTTTACTTGAGAGAACAGCTCAAAATTTGATGGAGTTAATGTTTAATTTTCAATATATATTAAACCAAAGACAGCAAGTTGGCAGAATCATTACTGCACTGGGTAAATGCTTGGCAGCATTTCATCCGTCTTTACATTCTGAGTTCAAATTCTGCCATGGTCAACTTTGCCTTTCATCCTTTTGGGGTTCCCCAAATTGCTGGCCTTGTGCCAAAATTTGAAGCCAATATATATTATGCCTGCAGCTTTCAACATTTTCACCAGACTATCTTACGGTGACCTAAGAATAGTCTTGGAGATCTTGAGCTCTGTTATTTGTTTTCAGGATGTCTGAAGAGAATTATTTTGTATTTTGCCCATGTGATAATTTGATAAACCAAGAAAACACTTAGGAATTAAACAGTCTTCCACTTATTTACCTCCAGGTATAATAAACAGACTAAAAAGAGTATTTTCACTAGCTTGTTTTGAATAATAGGATACAACCTGTTGAGTATTTTAACCAATAAGTTATTATTATTATTTTCTTTTTTTTACATGTTCAGGATTACAAGTTTTTTGGGGGGTCAAGATTAGGGGATAGTCATTTAGATCAACCTTCAGTACTTGATTAGGATTTATTACTTATGCTATCAACCCCAGAGGAGGACAAGCAAAATAAACCACAAGTGGGATTTAAATTGAGAATGTGTAAGATGTAATTATATGATGGAAAGCGTTTCTTCTGACACTATCCTGTCTGCCAGCTGTATAATAATAATAATAATAATAATTAATTTCTAACTTTGACACAATCCCTAATGAAGAATAAAAAGCAAAATTTGACTCTGGAATTTGAACTAAATACTTTGAATACTTTTGCAATATAGACATAGAAAGTTTACTTGAGAGAACAGCTCAAAATTTGATGGAGTTGTTTGATTTTCAATATATATTAAACCAAAGATGGCAAGTTGGCAGATTCATTACCACACCGGGCAAATTGCTTAGCAGCATTTTGTTTGTCTTTACGTTTTGAGCTCAAATTCTGCCAAGGTGGGTTTTGCCTTTCATCTCTTCAGGGTCAAATTGTTTGTAATTGCTTTCTTTTTCTTCTCAAACTTCAGCTTTTTAAATTTGTTTCTGTTTTTTACCAAGCATTATTTCTTTTTTATTGCAGGCAGAGATGTTACAAATTGGAATCTATATTCCTGAGCAAGATGCCGCTTGGGAAATGGAGCCCCATGCCTACCAAGAGCTGCTGGAGCCATACACTCATTGTGACCTTGATGTTTGTTTGTGTCCACGGGGTCGAAAGTACAACAAAGATGACAGCAAATGGGAAATTATCGTGTGCCATTGGTGTGGTTCTCAAGGATGCCATGTAGGCTGTATCTCAAACAAGTCCCTCTCTCGGCCCACCCGATGGTCATGTCCTCCTTGTGAGGCTATAGACTGTGAACTGCGGAAAGAACGTAAAAAAAAAAAATGTTCACCAAAACAAGCTGACTATTCTGTAGACATGCCAGGAAGCAAGTCAAACCAAAAACTATGTCCAAGTGAATGTGTAAGCCGTAAGCTGCCTGTAAAACGTTCAACCACTCTAAATAGTAACACAGATGTCAGAGATGATAATAGTGACAGTCAGACTGCTAATAATAATAATAACAATAACAATAATGCCATCTCTCCAGTAACTTATAGAAAACCTGGAGTAAGAATTAGTCGGCGAAATTTTTGGAAACGAGGTATGTTTAAACGGAACAAGAAGAAAAAGCCTGCTACTCTTACACTGGCTGAAGCATTACAATCTGGCACTGTGTCTAACTGCAATAATCCTCAAATTTCTACTCCAGGAAGCCCTGTAGCAACTTGTTCAGGTGTAATAAACAAAGAATGTGAAGGTGGATCTTCATTGCAACATTCAAACTCTTCATTAGACCTCACTCCAAAATTTAAAAAAGCATTCCAGAAACACAGAAAACAAAAAAATTCTGAAGCTGATGTGCTTGTTGACATCAAAAACCAGACAAAGCTCTGTGTTAATAATTCTAAATGTGCTAAAAGTGGTTTGGAAAAGAACTCCAAATCCCAAATAAATGTTCCCTATGTTCTGCGTAGGCGTGGTAAGGCTGTTGCATCTTCGGCTTCACCATCCAAACACCAGAATCGCAGAAGACTGCGTTCTGACATGAAAAGTGACCTTGCTGGACCATGGACTGTGCCAAGGAAAACCTGTGAAAATGTTCCCCATAAGAGAACTAAGCTTGTTGACTTAACTATGAATAGCGGCAATATGGTTGAAATTGATTTAACAACGAGCCCGTCCAGTAGCTATCTTGATATAAGTAGAGAAACTGGTCAAATATCTGACATCTCAGAGGAGATGGTTGGTAACTCTGCAATGTCACTGATTTCCAAAGCTAAACAAAGCCGTAATTATTTCAACAAAGAAAACTCTAATGTTGATCCTTTAGTTAGCTGTGACTGTAATGACTGTTCATGTTTTGTACTGATTTCTGATGATGATGATGATGATTTCATTCAGATACCAGTAGTCTTAAGTGATTCAGAAGAAGGAACTGTCTTTGACAATCTGCAAGATGAGAAGTGTGATGTTGCTTCATGTGACTGCAAGTCTGTTAATTGGGAGTATAATAAACTCAAACTGTCCATCGAAAAAGAATCATTTTCAGGAAATTCTGATAGTCAAAATCTCATTTCCAGTTGTTACCAAAAGCAACTAGTACAAGAAGCTTCTTGCTCGTCATCATCATCTCTTTCCAGCAGTTTTTCATCCATCATCACCCTAAGCACTTCTGAGACTGAACTTGGCAAAGGTTGTGGAGAACTAGATAGTAACTCTTGTGCTTTCGAATCCAACACAGTTTTCTAAATCGAAACAAATAAGACATTTGTATTTGTGTCCACTAACATTTACATATCACCAAAACAATAAAGCAAAGTATCATCAGGCCTGGGTCGTATCTGCATTTGCAGCATATCCTTTTTGTATCAGTCAGGTGTATTTGAGCAGCAATTCCATTTGTCTTTCCTCGACATTCATAACTAGTATCATTTTTATAAAACTTTTTTTTTTAATTCCTTTATTTTGACACTATAAATCAAAGAATTTTTATCCTTTTGAAGATGATCTTTTATATGCCTTTTCCCGAGAGTACCAAATGTAGGGTAAATCAACTTTAGCCTTGCACTTGCCCCACCTCTTTATCTTTGGTAATTCAATATTGATGCAGTTACTATGCAAGCTTGCTTCTTAAATGTAAACTGCATTATATATTATTTCAATCAAACAAAGGAAATCAAGTTGATTAAATTACAATTTTACAAGTTACTTAAACTTATTTACATTTTTCTTGTATAATGTCACTAAATATTGGAAGACATGCCTTAAGTTGTATAAATAAAAGAGAAACCTATTTTGAAGCTTTTTGAACAAAATTTCATCCTGTCAAACCATCCATTTGTGACATTTATGGAACATAAAGAAATGTAAAAGGAAAGTGTAAAATGGAAGATTTACTTGCGTTTTAAACATTTTATGGCTCTTAAGAATACGTCTGCTTCTCATCTCAATAAGATGTTGGAGAGCAGAATAGAGAAAAAGTGTATTTAGTTAGATAGAAATCATTTGTCACCAGCAACCATAGTAGACGAAGAGAGACAACTACTTTATGTGGTTAGGGCATGATTGTTCTTTCAAATAGTTGCTTTCACAGTCTTAGTATCAGTAACATTTTCTATTTCATGTAATAACCCTTATTATGAGATAAATCATGAAATTGAATTATAGTAGGAAAATTAAAGGGATTTATTAAAAGAAAAAAAAAAAGCTGCTAGTATATAGTCAACTTGCTTTATCTTTTGAACTCAGACAATTGGTTCAGTCTCAAATGACAGCTAATGATTGGTTAAGAAGAGACTCAGATTATTAAAGAACTTTGGTTTAAGTATCTTCTTTAAAACTTGCCAGCATTACAGTTTATCTGGAGTAAGATATTTAAGTAAAAACACATACTTCAAAGGTGATATACTAATCTTTTTCAATGGGATTCACTGGAAACATTGGAGTATGTTTGTTGAGTGTGTGTGTGGAAGTTATTTTCTAATTACTACTGTTAAAACTAACAGATGTTTTTCTTGTTTTAATTTTTTCCATGCCACACTTATAAATGTTGTATTGTATCTATACATAATGATTTACCAAGCTTTCACTTAATTCTCAAATGCAAAGAATTAACAAGAGCGTCCCATAAAATCATCAGGTTTTCGCAATATTTGAAGACAGGTAAATACAGCGAGTTTTACTTTGACTGCATTTACAATGACTAGTAATAAAAAGCCATCCAACTAAAAACCTAATGATTATATGATAGGTTCTTACCCAAAAAGTATTAGATAGAATCAATCTTATACAAGAAAAAAAATTTTGAGAGGGACAGATAAAAGAAGTACTGATGAGAAAACTTAACCTCATCTTTTGTTTGTAAAACATTAAAATGTTTTTCTACCAGTACTCATTACAAAACAAACGAACTTAAGTATATAAAATGGCTTAAATGAAATGATTATTTACTAACATGCAGAACATTGAGAGTCTGGCACTAATATTAAAACTACAGAACTTATCAAATATTTTATGAACAAACCTGATGCTTAGGTGGGAGAACATTTATTGTTGCAGAGCAACAGGAATGTTCTACTGTAAATGAAACATCATTTCTTATAGAAAACAAATCACACGTTTTTTTTTTTTTAACCCATGTATTTCATTTTTTATAAAAGAACAAAGCTTGATGTACAGTAAAATTATTTTAAAAAACCCACAGCTTTCTTTTTCTTGTCTAACAATTCTTCTTCTTTAAGTATGGCAGTCAAATTCTTTCCAAGCATCTCACCAACTTTTTTTCCAGTCTGAAATGAAGAAATACAAGGTATGACACTTTGGGACTAACTTATTTTAATATCAAAAACAAATAAGTCTCATGACATTTTTTTTTCTTTGCATGACAGATTGATAATATTCACTGGACTTACATATAATGGATTTGTTTTGTGTTTTTTTTTTTTTTTAAACAAACACAATCCCAATTGTATATTAAGGTCCAGTTGATGGGATTATTTTTATTTGCTCGGTACAAATATTTTTAGTAAATAAACATGTATAAATCGAATCATTTACTTTTCTTTGTTACAAACATTACTTTGGCATGTAACCAAATCAGTTTATAATTTTGAAAACAATAATGATTTGTACTTTTTGTTCAATGTTTTATATATATATCTTGGGAAAAGACTTGTATATTGAACTTATTAAAGATGTTTATAGTAAAATGTTTATCAGTGGGTCAATGTGAGTGACCCAATAATTAAGTGTTGTACTCTTCATCATAAAGTCACAGGTTTGGTTCCTGGTTATGGATGAGTGTTGTGTCCTTGAGCAAGGCACTTCATTTTGTGTCATTAAAATGAATACTTGCCAAGTATTAATGCAGCCCTCTCTCTCTCTCCTTCCAGCTCTCATATCCTCAATGTTCCAGTGAAGGGTAGTAGGTCCAAGAAAATGTCTATATCTACTTGTGACTACATAAGTACAATAAGTGACAGCACTGTAGTTCATGCTGCCAATTTATGCTCACAAGTAAAATAGTTACATCAATATTTACCAATTATTTTGATTTGGCAGCACATTGAACTTTATTGAGACTGGCTTATGTCTATTGAACTATATTGGTACTCATTTATCAACTCAGGAAAATGAATGATGAAGTACCCAATTAAATAAAACAAACTGTTAAATGTTATTTCTTCATAATTTCAATTGAATTTTAAAATAAAAGTATTTTCACAAAATATATTGAGATGGAAATATCTTACCTCCATCATATCATATATACTCTCAGGATCTAAACTTCCAGACCCTTCCTTCTTCATTGCAGTTATTACACCACTTTCTGTAACACCCATTATTAATCTAGAATAAAAATATAAATTAAAATCTTTGTAAAAATTACACTAATTTTGTTGTGAACTCCAAAACATGCCTGGACTTATTCTTTGTAAGCCTGGTACTTATTCTATCAGTTTCTTTTGCTGAACCGCTAAGTTACAGGGATGTAAACACACCAACATTGGTTGTCAAGCGATGGTGGGGGGACAAACACACATACATATACAACAGGCTTCTTCCAGTTTCCATCTACCAAATACACTCACAAGGCTTTGGTTGAAGACACTTGCCTAAGGTGTCACACAGTGGGACTGAACCTGGGACCAAGTGGTTGAGAAGCAAGCTTCTTACTACACAGCCATGCCAGTACCGAAATATATATATATACACACACACACACACATATATATATAAATAAGAAAATGGAGGAACAGATTCATTTCAATCATCAACTTACAGATATTACCAATTCATATTGTTTATTAACTACATAAATAGGAGCATCCAAATCCAACAATATACATCAATAAGTAAGATAATAACCATAAAAATAATACACATAAAATGGATCTTACAGCTGTTTCAGCCTGTAGATAAAGGTATCTCATTCTGCCTAGTCAGATGTATTGAGGTAATATGCAGTTAAAAATGAGTTACTTATATACATATATATATATCATCACTGGTGATGACATTTAACAACCACTTTTCTAGGCTTGCATTGGTCAGGTGGAATTCATTTCAGCAGATTTTGCCAGTCTTCACCTATTTCCAAATGAGGTCATTTTTCTCCATGACTAAACATATTTACATGGAAGACTGGAAACAAGACACCACTTGTATGACTAATACTTATTTACAACAATGCGATGTCATGACAAGGAGACACCAACTCTCACAGACATACACACAATGGGCTTCTTTCAGTTTTCATCAACCAAATCCATTCACAAGGCATTGCTCAAAGTGCCATGCAATGAGACTGAATCTGGAGCCAAGCAGCTGGAAAGCAAGCTTCTTAACACACATCCATGCCTGCACCCATATATTAAATATTATATAACTTCTAATTCAGTGTTGAGAAATGTGTATAGGTACAGCATTCAGCTCCATAAACTTTCATACATCCAAAAATTTATAGGGAAATGAAACAAATAGAAATAATAATAACCTGGCTAAGCAACAAGCTTCTTCTTTAGGGCTGGCATCAACAACATGAAAATAACCAATCTGAAAATACAAGTTAAAATTCCAATAATTCATTTTCTCTCTCTAGTCAAAAAGTTGAATTTCTTTACTCAGTTTATACATGTAATTTGGGAGCGAATGTAGATATTTTCTTGTATCTTAAAGCTAGCACCATCATCACTGTTCTAATGTCCACTTTTCCATGCTTGCATCAGTTGGGCGAAATTTGATGAGATGGAGTTTCTACAGCCAGATGTCCTTCCTTTTGCCAACCTTCACCCATTTCCATAGAAGATTGAAAATGAAGGACACCACTTGCATGAGGGAGACAGTCATTCATACTTATCACACTAGCTTAAAAGCCACCCGAAAGGGCAGCTTTTAATCTAGCTCCTACAGAGTGCTCTTCATGGGGCCTTGGGCCCAACAATGATGCTTTATGCATTGAGTACATATTAATTTTAATTAAACTTGACCAATATTTTTCAAGCAATGAACAATTTTTATCAAAATAATAATATAATTTGTTGACTTCAACTTCAAAGTTATTGCAAAGCTGCATGATAAACACTTTTTCTGTATTCCTGTTCAGGGGTCAGTACAATTATTTTTTTTTTATCTAACCTCTTTCTCTCTGTCTTTCTGTTGATTGTTTTTCCAGCCATAACTGCTATACACACCATTCAGACTTCTGATGCTACCGCCTTCCCCTCCACCACCATCACCACTGTCTTTTACATCACTTACTATCACTATCATCCATGACTGCCCTGGCCACCACCATCACCACAGAGATAGATAGATGTTGATAAATAGGTGATAGATAGATTGGTAGATGATTGATAGACAGAGAGGGAGAGATATCATTTTGGAATTGTTTTTACCATTGTATAGCTACTGACATGAGATATGAGTTCAAGGATGATGACCTCTTTTAGGGTGGGGAATATAATGAAACAAAGGATGGGGTGCGGTTATCACTAAAATAATAGTATTCGGTATGTTGGCAACAGCAATTTCTGTCAGAGACATGGCTTAACAATGTTGTACAGCATCTCCCTCTTTCTCACTTTTGTTATTACTCCCACTGCCACCATCAACACTACTACTTTTAATAAAACATCAACTCTCCCAAAATTTCTGTCTCTCTTTCTCTGCTTTTTCTTTCTCCCCCTCTCTCTCCACCACCACCCTCACTGTCTCTATGCCTACTATTACTCTCAACCCATCCTGAGAAATAGTAGGAGTGTCATTGAATAGTGAGAGGGTCTAAGTGTAACACACTGACACACAGAAATTAGTTTTCACATTTATTATATTAGATGAAGTCAAGGCAAGAAGAGTAATACATACATGCACACATATACATCTACATCTATCTAAATATGCGATGGGTTTCTTTCAGTGTCCATCTACCAAATCGGATCTAGCCTTTCTCATTCACAAAATGAGCCCCACTTAATTTTGCTCAGTTTTTTTCAATTTTGGTGTATCGATGCAACTCTGAATTTTGATTACAATCAACCAATTACTTTATTTCGTAAATTAAAGAATCTGATGTTATTTGGAATTAAAGTTGGGAAATTTGGGTAATTTTAGCCAATCAACAGACAGCGTGGTAATAGCAGCTTGTTATCATGACATCTGCATGCTGTGTTGTGGTTCACTGTTGTCTGTGCCATTGTTGTCTCTGTTGATTTTTCACGAGATTCTTTTCACCTGCATGTTTTTAATTTTTATGTGCGTCAGTAAATTACATATTTTTCTGTGCTCCCGTGTGTTAGTATTTTACTGTATGTTAGTATTTTTACATATTTTTCATTTCATATATTTTTGGGACTCATTGATTCAGATAGCTGGATTTATGATTTCACTAGGTTAATTCTATTCATAAAAATTTTAATTAGGAGTATTTCTTATACTGTTAGGTTCACATTTCAACAGCTTAACTGAAACTTAGCCCATGCAACAGGAACTGAGAGATATTGAGGGTCAGAGAAACTGTGGGTGATACAGATAATTTGACATTATTTTTGAATTCTGCATGTAGAAACATATAACATACAGGTATTCTTTTCCTTGGGACAAATTCTTTGATGACCAGTGTTATTCTTATTGTACTTTGCAAATCCAAGCATGAAAATGTTACTCAACTTCGGAGTCTTGGAGATAGACGCCCTCTTTCACACACACACACACGCATTTACATATTAACGATGTACATAAATACATGGCAGGTATATATAATACTGAAATACACATATAGTGAACACATGCAAACAAATATATTAATATAGCAAATTAAAAAAATACAATCAATGAAGAGACAAAAGAAACAGTAAGATGATACATGTTGATTTTATTAGGCATTTCTGTTTATTTAAAAATCTACAATGAAATTTCTGTTTATTTAGAAACCTACAATAAACAGATCAGATGCTAAACTATAAATTTCACAGGGCACAACCTTAAAGTTGACACCAATCCACTAAATATTGGCTAAAAATACCCAGTTTTTTCAATTTTTAAACCTCTGTAACTTTTATCTCCAATTTTTTTTGTCCATAACATCATACCTTCAAAGCGATGAGACTTGAAGGCTACATTATTATAGCCAATTTTCAGATTTTTTACTTCCTTATAAAAAAATGGATATTTTACAAATGAAAAAAACTAGATCCACTAAATCTACTCACAAGGCTTTGGTCAACCTGGGGCTATAGTAGAAGACACGCCTAAAGTACCAAGCAATGGAACTGAATCTAAGAACATGTGGCTGAGAAGCAAACTTCTTACCACACAGCCATGCCTACACCTGTATTTGAAAGCTTTATATACAGATAACTTTCAAAATAGAATGGTTTCTGAATAATGTACTTTAGTTGGCTATTTGGTAAGCTAGAGTGAGATAAAATACAATGATAAATGTAGTGAATGGCAAACAGCTTGATAAATTTGAGCAAAAGAAAATCATATCTATAAAATCAGAAAATCTTCTTGCCTAAATCAGTGAATACACCACTCCATGTACTTCAGTATTTTACTGTTCCAGTCACAGCAGAAATTAATAAATTTAGGTCATTCAGTTAGAGGTTCACTTATTAAACTTAAATTATAGTTGTAGCTTGCCTATTTTAGAAATGTTAAATTTAATCAAGAGGAAATTTCTGAAAAATAGAATCTATAACTTCTGCTGCAGTAAAAGTAACAACTTTAGTCATATAGGAATATTTCACCAACCTTGCTTAAAGTTACCAAACATGGACAGTATGTTGTATCAAGTTGTTTGACATCATATGGATCATCTGATATCTCCAGTTCCATTTGACCTTCATCACCTTTAAGTACAGACACATTGGGGATTCTGGAGGAAATAAAGGAATAAAGGTTTAACTTTACTTGCAACTTAACAGAATAACAGCAGCAATTACCTAACAGGTAAGAGACTACATTACCCATGATCCACGATTGAAATCTTTCAACGTATGATGCATATTACTACCACAAAACCGAGTCAATGCTACACAATATCACCAAAACTGTCCATACAACATGCTACCATCAAACAGACTATGCACATTATAATTATTACAATGAATAAATATATATGTAAACCACAAGTGTTATATAGAATTTTTCTATTTATCATACAGCTTCTAATCACAACATTTAAAGAACAAAATTTACAAGTACTGTACTAAAAATAGATAAGGATTGTAACATCAAGCTTCTTGTGCAATATTAATATTTCCATAATATAGCAAAGCCTTTAGGCAAAGTATTCATAAATTATAAATATTATATATAAAATAAGTTAGAAAGTTCTTGTTTACAAAATAAATATTTCATTAATAGATTCACAATATAGCAAAATTGTTAGGTAAAGCATCAAACTGAAAATTGTAGGGATAATTTACCTGGTATTAAAGAGAGCTGCTTTAACAGCAACTGAGACAGCATCAAACAAATTACCACCACATTCAAGTAACTGGAAGGACAAAAAGAATTATCAAAATTAATATGATGATATAAAAGGACAACAATCAAAAGTGATATCTTCTAAAATACAAAATGAAATCATAAAATACTTTTCAAGTTATCAATATAATAAAAATATCATCCTTGTTTTTCTCACTATTGAAAACTGACATGAATTAGAAGTTGGCCTATTCTTGTCCATGCAGACACAGAGTTGTGTCTGTTGCCTATCAAAAAACCCTCACATGTTGCTTAGCATATTATATATTATATTAATCAAATCTCCCTCAAATGACACCCTGCTCTCTTACATAAGGACATGACACATATGGTATTGTATTCCTTACTAATTCAGCCATCATTCACAAATGAAAATGATTTGGTAGCAGCATGCAATATGCCTTCACTCATTTTAGGTGCCTTCACCCTAGCTGAGCAGAATTATCATCAAAGGAACTCCAGATATGACCAGCCTGTCTTTTACTCTATCATAATATATCTAAGAAAGATTAATTATCCATTCAATCCTTTTTTATTTTTTAATGAGTGTAATCTAAAGATTTGGTCAAGTAACCATATAGAAGCTTCCTTATAGTTATAAGCTTGCTTACAATCCAATTCATGGAATAAGAAAGCATTGCATTTATGCTTTCTGATTTTAAAAATTATTTTCAATATTTGAATGTGGTTATGCTGGATCGCTGTTATCGTCAAGCTCATAGTCAATTATACTAACTGCGGTACTTACAGACCGACACTTTCTGTAATGATTTCAGGAGGAAGACATAGACTGAGTTGTGCAGAACAGGAGTTGAATTAAAACCACAGAAATGTAAAGACCAGAAAGTATTTTGGTCAATGCTCTACCAATTCTGTCATCCTTCACCTTGGTGTAGAAAGAAATTATCACTTTCTCTTGAATTGTATCAATATTAATTAAGGTTCGGTGCCAGCAGAGCTATGCAGTTAGTATAGCTCCAGACTGACCAAGTCCCTTGAGTAAATTTATAAATGGAAATTGTGTGGAAGCTCATTTGTGGGTGTGTGTCTGTGTTTTCTGGTGTTGATTCATTTATGTACATGTGACTTAGTAGTTTGGCATTAGAGACTGATGGAATAAGTACCAGGTTTAAAAAAGTACTGGGGTTGATTCATTTGACTAAACCCTTCAAAGCAGAGCCCCAGCATGGCCACACTCCTATGAAAAGCAAATAAATGATAAATGAAATAAGGAGGGAGCTCTCCACTGATTACAAAACATTTTACAGATATCAGAATCTCAAATAACAGTAAAGTATTTGGAAAATTGAACAAATGACATTCAATGTTTAAAAAGTCACATCCAGACATGATGTCTCCTCTCTAACTTTTCTACAATAGTTATAATGGTATGTAATTCTCAGAGTGAGCTGTCTCACAACACCTTTACTCACTCGTCGCTTCCCTTCGTCCACTTTGTGTTCATCCTCTCTAACCCTAACTTCACCATGACACCCAGTTCTTTCTCTTCAAAACGTTTCCCTTCCTGCCCTCTCACGAAATTCCAGGCGTGCAGTCGTTGACTCTCAGCAGTTTAAGCAGAGTGTTAACAGAATATCATTGATCTCGGAGGATCAAAGAAGACCCCCACTTCCTCCAGATCTAATTAACAACGATAAAAGAGCTATAATTGTTTTGTCTCAGAAAGCTACAATGACAGAAACCATAAGCATTGGAGTACACAGGTGCAGAAATTCGAATTAGTAGTTTTATTAAATACTGTCGATCTTTAATAAATTTAACTGGAACATAAATTGTTCGTATAGGAAAGAGTTGTCTCCCTGAAGATTTATTGGCATCTGATGTCGCACGTACACGCACAGAAAGGGAGCGGGGCTTAAAAGATGCAAATATCTCTTGGTCTAAAGTGAATTTGAAACTGATAAAAATCTAAAGATTTGTTAACACAAAAATAAAGTATGTTATGAATGTAGATGGTCAGAGCATGCGAATATCTTTAAAAAAAAGTGAAGAAGACTATAAGAAAAGTGGTTAAGCAGGATTTATGAGTTTCTTAAAGTTTTGAAGCCAAAAAATGGCATGGGAACATATGAAGTACATTAACAGGAACCAATTTGCAGGCAAAGTATTTTTAACACCTAAAGGTACTTGTTGATCCTATTAGTGAAGGTGCCAAGTAAAAAGCACTGGTACTGGTACCACATGAAAAGTACTGGTGCTGACACAAAGTAAAAAGCACCCAGTACACTCTGTAAAGTGGCTGGCATTAGGAAGGGCATCAAGCTGTAGAAACCATGCCAAAAAAGAAAATGGAGCCTGGTGCAAGACACCATGTAGGAAAGGACTCATCCAACTCATGCAAGTATGGAAAAGTATACGTAAAAATTATGATGATGATTATCTATCTACACTAACATTAAGTACCAGTCAAATACTAGGTTTATTTAATATCCCTATATAGTATCCTTGATATGAGCAGATTTCTGAAGGATATTAACAAAGGGATATAAAAAAAAAAAACAATAGTAAATACAAATCTGACATATTATAATAATTAAACATAAACAAATCTTACCAAAATATCAACGTAAAGAATCCAACATTGCGAATTTGGAATGACACATAAGGATTTTAGGTCAAGAGCATTCAGATTTCCATAGGCTTGTGACAACATGGTGCTAATTTCAGTAGCCAAAACCTCTCCTCCACGACCCTCAAATTCTGGTGTGGCATTGGCTGAGCTGAAAAATGTGAATTGAAAAATTACAGTTAGGTTTTTGTGTGTGTGTGTGTGTGTATGTATTATATATTCTGAGTTGTCCATTCTTGTAAAGTGGAAAGTGTTTGTAGATTCATAGTTTGTGAGGATCACTTACATTCATTTTACGTTAGTTTTTTCATAGATAATTTGATAATGCTTAGATATTGGTGTCCAGTTTTGAGAGGTTCTGATATACATATGTGTGTGTGAGAGAGAGAGAGAGAGAAAGAGCACGTGTAGGCTTAATTGTATGCTTCCCAACCACATAGTCATGGGTTCAGTCCTGTGCAGTGTCTTCAGCAAATGTCCTTGACAATAGCCCTAGATCATCTAAAGTCTTGTGAGTGAATTTGGCAAACAGAAACTGAAAGAAGCCTGTCATACCATCACGTGTGTCTGTGTGTGTACCTTTGTTTTAACATGTGATGGTTGTAAACAAGCATCAGCATTATACATTTCCAGTCTTCCATGGAAAACATAACTGCCCACATGGAAATATTATCTTGCTTGGAGACAGGCAAGGCATCCAGCTGTAGAAAATCCACCTCAAAAATTCCATCCGACCCATGCAAGTGTAGAAAAGTAGACATTAAATGATGAAGATACTTGTCATCATCATATCTATTTCCCCATGCTGACATCAATTGGACAGGTGTCACACCGCCTCTTACCATTCCCTGCAGGCCATCATTTGGTACACACAGCAACAGAGAAAACAGGCTATCTCTATTGCTGTGTAGGCTACACTTTTTTTTTTATGTCCTTCCTATGAAAAAGTATGTCTTTCCAGACAGTGATCTCATAGTGTAGACTGTCACAGGTGCTTGTCAGACTAAAAAGTCATCTCTATCCTGAATCTATTTTTATTAGGAATTACTGATCTTCTAGACAGATTGCCTGTGCTGTAACTTGTAAAACAATTATTCTTATGCTTGCATTTATACTGTCAACAAATATGTACAGAGCAGTAAGTTTCAATAAATTTTGAAGCCAACCTCATAATTTACTTACTTTAGTCATAACTTTATAATTATGCAAAGCATTTTTTGACTCCCCAAGAAATTAGTTGTAACAGGCAGAATATTGCCACACATTAGTTATAAAGAGTGAGACTAAAACCACATGGTTGTAAAGTGAATTTCATAACATTACAGCCATATCTGCACTTAAAATTAATTCATTAAACAAAAAAAAAATATGTTAAGGTGATCCTTACCAGTCAACAAAGAACTCTAACCGACCAAGGTCTGGTTTAATTGGTTCTGGTGGACCTAATTCTGCTTTCACTCCAACTAATACATCAGTATTGGCCTGGAGAAGATATAGTAAATATTTACACATAGTTATTCATTTAGACATTTGAGCTTTACATAAGTACAAAAAAAAAAGTTGAAACCTTGTATGGTACTTAGAAGAGGCAGACATATGGAGAATACATGGAGATTAGAAATAAATGACATTGAGAAAATTGTGGGTTAAGGTAACTTGAAAATGAAATGATTCAGGATAGCAACAGAGACATGAAGTTTTGTAACCTCATATAGCTTGTAGAAAAACATCAAAATGATAATATTTTAATAGTGCTACTCCATTGCGTTAGATACATTTTTCAAGGGAGACATGATAATGGTAAGTAAAGCTTTGCATTCTCAATATAAAATATCTTTACTAAAAGTGTTCCACCAATTATTTTAAAAGAGATATACGCATGGCTGAAATGAGCGAAAGAGTAATATACTTGTGTATAATTGTCCGTGCAGTTTTTTTATAGAAAAATTATCGATAGTCAAATTGCTATGATTAAGAATGTTGGTTTCAAATTTTCGCACAAAACCAGCAAATTCAGGGAGTGGGTAAGTCAGTTATATCGACCTCAGTATTCAACTGGTATTTATTTTATTGACACCCCCTCCCCCAAAAAAGGATGAAAGTTGAAGTCAACCTGAGCAGAATTTGATCTCAGAATATAAAGATGGACAAAATGCCACTAAGCATTTTTCCCAACATGCAAACAATTCTTCCAGCTCACTGCTTTAGCCATGATCAAGAATATTAACAATTCACAAAGATCAAAGAATTATATCAAAAACTCTATTTTATCCCTTGCTAAGCTAACTAATTTGCCGGACATTAAAAAGAAAAATTTACATTCTGGATTGATGGTGGTTATAGTATCAGCAAAATTATTGTATGGAATGCATATGAGATAGCTGAATGATGAAAACTAACAGGTAAATAAAATAATCACACTTGTGCTTAGCACAAAACATAATTATGATGTCAGGTTCTAATTTAAATACGAACATTTTAAAACAAATGGGTTTAAATCAGAGAACCAAAGACAATAAATCAGGAATAGCATGACAATTATATAGTAAAACAAGTAATGTTTAATCTACCACACAATCATCAACCTAGCAGGGGTTCTCAACCAATTTTTATCTATGGACCCCTTTGATTACTATTTTATTCTGGTGGACCCCCATAACCATTTGATGTTTAAAAACGAGCTTTATTGAAATTTCTTTCAAATTTCCTATTTGTTTTGTGTAAGTTAGAGAAAGAAACCTAGCTGTTTCTTTCAATACATACCAATACATAGATCTAAAGTAAAATTTTTTCAGGGGCCCTTAAAATGCTATTGGATTTCCAGTTTACTATTTTGTTGTGTGGACTCCCAAAAACCTTCAGGTGATTTTTATTTATTAATATAAAAAAAAACAGAATAGGTGATAACTTACTAAGCGCAAACGGGCAGAACCACTGGTATTTGAGACAACATCTGTTTCAATTTCCATATATCTGTAATCATCACACCCACGGCCATCTTCTCGAAGATTATCCTAATAAAAAAACACAAGTTCTATAATATTGCACATTATCAGTTATAAGTATAAGAGACCAACTTGCAATAAAACTCTGATTGCTAACAATATTAGGCTGTAGGTAATAGGTACAGGTTATCCAAGCAATAGAGACAGTTGTAGACTTGCATCATGAGAAACACTACTTCACAAAATATGTATTTCAAGAGTTACCATACAAGATATATCATTAAATACTGTATTGAGTTTGCAGTTTAAATGAAGAGCAGAAAGAGAAATGACTTGAAGTTACATACATGCATTTACTGTAGATTTTCTCATATCAGTGTGGAACAGTTTTATTCATTTTTTTTAGAGGAACAGATTTTGAGTTAGATTTTATGATCAGATGCTGTCACCAACCCTTATCAGTTCTTTTCTGGTAAAAGATTTCTATATTCCACAGGTCTTCAAAATTGCAGAGCAACCAATAAAAAATGTCAGCATCTGTATTGCTTCACACAAATGGTGACAAGCAAAATACAAATATTCATGCACATATATATGTGCACACAGACACACACACACTATGTGTGTGTGTGTCTGTGTGCACATATATATGTGCATGAATATTTGTATTTTGCTTGTCACCATTTGTGTGAAGCAATACAGATGCTGACATTTTTATTGGTTGCTCTGCAATTTTGAAGACCTGTGGAATATAGAAATCTTTAAATAGTGTGTGTGTGAGTGTGTGCATGTGTGTCTGTGGGAGTGCTGAAAAGTTCCTGGCTTTAAATATTGTGAAAGGCCTGCTTCAAGACCCAACTTTCCAAGTTCTTTTATAGGGCTTAGAAAAACTGAAGGACTGCTGCAATACATGTGCGATTCCGAGGGGGAATATTTTAAATAAAATCATAATTAACTGATCCTCCTGTATTTTCTTTTACCCAAAGCCGAGAGAATCAGTTAATTATGATTTTATTCAACATATTCCACTCTCAGATTCACACACTTATTGCAGTGGTTCTTCAGTTTTCTTAAAAACTTGGAAGGTTGAGCCTCTAAGCAAGCCTTCTGCAATACCCTTAAAGCCAGGAACTTTTCAGCACACCCTCATGTACATACACACACACATATCATCATCATCATCGTTTAATGTCCGTTTTCCGTGCTAGCACGGGTTGGACGGTTCGACCGGGGTCTGGGAAGCCAGGGGCTGCTCCAGGCTCCAGTCTGATCTGGCAGAGTTTCTACGGCTGGATGCCCTTCCTAACGCGGGTTTAATACAGATTCTGTCTTCAAGGTCCACTCACAAGGCATTGGTTGACCTGTGGTCGTAAAATAAACTTTTAATCATGCAACCATGTCTGGTCATAATTTCAAGACTTGCTAAAGAAACTGTAATGCTACTTTGGCATGTGATCTACAAGGGAGATTACCGTAAGTTACTATTTACTTTTTAATTTCTAAAAATCCATAAGATGTTGGCTAAAGATTTTTACAATGTTATCATTGTAAGAGAGTTAACTTAGATGATATGCAGTTTGGGTTCGTGCCAGGGAAAAGTACTACTGATGCTATATTCCTGGTAAGACAGCTGCAGGAGAAATACCTAGCCAAAGGTAAGCCCTTGTACCTGGCTTTTGTTGACTTGGAGAAAGCCTTTGACAGGGTCCCCCGATCCCTTATCTGGTGGTCAATGAGGAAACTAGGGATAGATGAATGGTTAGTGAGAGCTGTGCGAGCCATGTACAGAGACGCTGCTAGTAAGGTGAGGGTAGGCAACGAGTACAGTGAAGAATTCCGGGAAGAGGTTGGGGTCCACCAAGGTTCAGTCCTCAGCCCCCTCCTATTTATCATAGTCCTCCAGGCAATAACGGAAGAATTCAAGACAGGATGCCCCTGGGAGCTCCTCTATGCTGATGACCTTGCTCTAATTGCTGAGTCACTATCAGAACTGGAGGAGAAGTTTCAGGTGTGGAAACAAGGATTAGAATCGAAGGGCCTTAGAGTCAACCTAGCTAAAACCAAAGTCCTAATAAGTAGGAAGGTGGACCAACCACAAACGACTTCAGGTAGATGGCCCTGCTCGATCTGTAAAAAAGGTGTAGGTAGAAACTCTATAAGGTGCACCAAGTGTAAGCTATGGACACATAAGAGGTGCAGCAATGTCAAAGGTAGGCTAACTGGGAAGATAGTTTTCGTATGTGGCAGATGCTCAGGAGCAATAAACTCTGGAAACGTGCAGAGACCAACATCTACCACGTTCCAGGGAGAAAAACTAGAAGTAGTTGATAGCTTCCGCTACCTAGGAGACCAAGTCAGTAGCGGGGGTGGGTGTGCTGAAAGTGTAACTGCTAGAGTAAGAATAGCCTGGGCAAAGTTTAGAGAGCTCTTACCCCTGCTGGTGACAAAAGGCCTCTCGCTCAGAGTAAAAGGCAGACTGTATGATGCATGTGTACGTACAGCCATGCTACATGGTAGTGAAACATGGGCCGTGACTGCTGAGGATATGCGTAAGCTCGCAAGAAATGAAGCCAGTATGCTTCGATGGATGTGTAATGTCAGTGTTCATAATCGTCAGAGTGTAAGTACCTTGAGAGAAAAGTTGAACCTAAGAAGCGTCAGTTGTGGTGTACAAGAGAGACGGCTGCGCTGGTATGGTTATATGACGAGAATGGCTGAAGATAGTTGTGTGCAAAAGTGCTACACCCTAGCATTTGAGGGAACCTGTGGAAGAAAACCTGGGACGAAGTGGTGAAGCACGACCTTCGAACTTTAGGTCTCACCAAGGAAATGACTAGAGACCGAGACCTATGGAAGTATGCTGTGCGTGAGAAGACCCGGCAAGACTAGTCAGGCCATAACCCGTGGCCCCTACCTGGGACGTAGTCAGTCCACCTGTGCATACCTTCCTTCTTGTGACACTTGTGAAGACCTGTTGAGGCAAGTGAAAATCAAAAAAAAAAAAAAATCAAATCAAAAAATCAAAATAGATGAACATCAATGGAATTTGTATCTTTGTGGTACCAGTGCCGGTGGCACACGAGAAAACCATCCGAACGTGGCCGTAGCCAGTGCCGCATCGACTGGCCTCCATGCTGTGGGCACGTAACAATCACCATCCGATCGTGGCCGATCGCCAGCCTCATCTGGCTCCTGTGTCGGTGGCACATAAAAAAACACCATCCGAGTGTGGTCGTCTGCTAGCCTTGTCTGGCACCTGTGTCGGTGGCACATAAAAACACCATCAGAGCGTGGCCGTTCGCCAGCCTCGTCTGGCACCTGTGTCGGTGGCACATAAAAACACCATCCGAGCGTGGCCGTTCGCCAGCCTCGTCTGGCACCTGTGTCGGTGGCACATAAAATCACCCACTACACTCTCAGAGTGGTTGGCATTAGGAAGGGCATCCAGCTGTAGAAACACTGCCAGATCTGACTGGCCTGGTGCAGCCTTCGGGCTCCCCAGACCCCAGTTGAACCGTCCAACCCATGCTAGCATGGAAAGCGGACGTTAAATGATGATGATGATGATGATCAGTGATAAGACAAAGGCAGTTGCATTTTTACAAGAAACCAGCACTAACTTCACATCATTTAAGAAAGGTGCCACTTTGGTGTGTGATCTACAATTTAAAGGTAGATTATTTTAGGTTACTTTTTAATGAACTTTGGTGGGTGATCTATGCGCTTATTTTAATCATTATGTGGTTTTCTTATTATTACAATGATAAGAATTTTGAAAAAATACATTTACAATGTTAAGAATGTACAAAATAATTCAAAATGTAACCTAAAGTAATCTCACTTGTAGATCACGTGCCAAAATAGCACCGAAACTGCACAATACTCCAAAGCAATAGAGATACTTGCTACAAAGTGCAATGCTGAAATTAGAGGTCACATATATAACAGCAGAGTAGTTAGCAATAGGAAAACATCATGAAAAAAACTCAAGTAATTTACCACATGTACAAGTTTGTGAAAAACAAACTCACATTATGAACAGTCAAACAGATGCTTCACTGTCTATAATGGGACTTCTTCAAATCACAGGTGAAAATAGTTTTAATTAATTACAATTATTTCCGATAAAATTTGAAATCAGATTGTTATGGCAAAATCAAGAAGTACGCAGTACTACACTCCACTTTTTCTTCGGGATCAAAAGCAACTTTTTGTTCAAATCTTGTTTAAACCTTGCAACTAATTCAGCGTTAATTAGGTTCGATCAATGATTTTGGAGTTTGAAATTTCTGTTGCTGTGTCTTCGGGTTTTAATGTCACACAATAGAAATGTTACAGACATTTCGCAGGAAGCAGAGACTCAAAGATAAATCAAGGGTTCTTTATGATCATGATATCGTGTTTACACTAGGAAATTACTAAAATATTATATTACTGGATCTTGAAGAAAACAGAGCCATAAATATAGAACAGATATTCAGAATTGTGATAGCAAAAAGGGGCGAGGCTCAACGTGAGCAAAGTCTGCGATGCATTTTAATTCCTGGTTGAAGATAGTTTTTCTTTATGTATTCTACTAATGTACATTAGAATATAACGAGCTTGCCATTATATCAAGAAATTCTACAAGCGTTTCCGCTATTTTCTCCCAAACCAAAAGGCGGGAAATTTAAGTACAGAGAGAAGTATTAGATTCTAATATAAACGGTAGTTGAAGGATAATTACATTAGAATAAATATACAGCAAATGAAAATAATTGTTGAAGTTCGAAATCTTAAGATTTAAGATAGAAATAAAATATTGATTTAATCTAAAATATAAACTTTACATAGATGTATATAAATTGATCATATTTGTTGTATTATATTAGTTGCTTGATATATCTTCTTCTAAATAAAGCATAATGTATATTATGCAATAAGTATTATGTACAACAATGATAATGAAGATGATATGCAAAACTAAATTACGATTATATGAGAACAACACATGTAAACACATGGAGTGATGTTTTGAAAACAAAATGAACACATGAACATGGAATGTGAGAAAACTATTTGAATTAAAGACACGATATAATAATAAAATAAATATATCTTATAGACGATAGCATATTTTTCTTTTTTTTAAATAGAAGTTTTATATGGAAAAGTTACCTGAATTCCATGAAGTATAAATGTTTTTTCGGCGTCACTCAACAACACGTCCGCCATTTTTTTAACTTTGGTACTTTCTAATATCTAAAGAGCTCCATTAGGCAACTGAAGCTAATCTAATTTATTTTATTGTAGTTATGTATTAGTTTCCCATTCAAAAGGACGATATTTCTGTTTTGTCAATTTAATGAAAATCACAATCTATTTTATCTAATCTAATATTATTGAAATATTTTACATCATACTTGATATTATTTATGTTACAATTTGTATAAATTCTAGAACTGCATTGACCCAATGTTCATGTTAGTTACTGCTTCTCTGAAAGTTATTAGAGATATGTGGCGAATTATAAAGTTTTTCTTTTGTTCTTACAAAATGGGAATTCTTTCGGTTTATGATCACAAACTGACTATGGAAATTTTAACACTATTCGGCCAATGTCCAAGCGGTCGTGTCACTTTTTCTTTCTTCGAATTTCTATGCTTTCAACAACAGATACGACCCCCACCTCACCAAATGTTATTCAAATCTTATATTTACTTCCCTCTCTTCAATTTCTTATTTTCAATTTTTTGTGTATGTGGGTTGGTATTTTTGGTTGTGGGTAGGGATTCCACATTTGAAAATACGGAGATTGCGATTCTGATTTAAAATTTAAATTTCTTTTGCTTTCGAAATATCAATGCCGATCACTTTCAAATTGTGATCATAAACCAAAAGAATGCCGAAAATGACAGCACGTTTAGTTTAGTGCATAAATAGGAGGGAATGAGACCAGATAATATGTAACTCTATGGAGAGCTGAATAGCAGAAGGTCTTCAGAGAAGAACCTCTCCGCTTCATGCAAGTATTTCAGCCCTTTACCTCTTACATTCTAAGGGGGACCGGACCGCATCCAGGTCATAACTCTTGGATACCCACTCTGCTGTAACATTATGTGTTACTACCTACATTGCAACCCTCCTGGATGGTTAAGGTACCCCAGAGCCAAAGTACTTTGGGTGTTGTAAGAAGTTCATGTCAGTTAACTGCGGGGTGGATTATGTTTTTGTAATTCACTTCCATTCTTCCTTGGCCTGATCTAGATCTTCTCAGCTACATCTGCCATTACCTTTGAACCCCTGATTCTCTTTCCACCCAGAAATTGAGAGTCGTTTTATGAGATCATAGTTAGATTTGCCCACAAAACTTCTCGCACCACCTATATGGCGAAGACTTTGGTTTGGAAGCCAGATTTTCTCAGTCTGAGGGCTAAACCGTCATACATTCCGGTCCTGCTGGTGTGGGCTTTCTCCATTCTGCTTTTGTAAGGATCAATCAGAATCATTTGTTTTGATGAAAGTAAGATGAGTACAATGTCCACGCTCATACCACTCTTGTTGATGACGTCTTCCATTCTGGAAGGTCTGTTGTGCACTCCCACTCATCCACTCCATCCAGTATACCCTATTTTCACGATCCTATTGATACAATCATGCTAGACTACAATTTTGCCTCTGCTGGACTGCCCTCTGGATTTTCTTGGCATCCTTGTCTCCCCTCACGTCTTGAATTACCAGGTCCCTCTTTGACTTCTTTTTGCCTAGGCCACTCCCCACCACATGTTATTGAGTCTAGTTTGTCTGTTAGTCTAAGTGCGTCCCACTATTTTCCTGAGCTTGAGGCTCTTTGTTAAAGCATACACTTCCTACTAAACCTTCCATTTCCTACTGTTTCTAAGCTTGCGTTGGATTAATCTTACGACCTCCATATTCCTCAAAAATAATTTATAGGAAGGCTAATTTTGAATTGGACGATCAAATTTCAGATTAAAAGACCCAGTTGAGAGAGAGAAGGGAAGAAAGAAAGAAATAGGGAAAAGATTCATTTCGCTGATTAAGTTGAATAGTGAAGATTGTTGTCAACCCTAATCAAGCAGACCTAACATCAACCCTAATCAAGCAGACCTAACATATGGGAAAATAAGATTAAAGTATAAAATGTCTCGGAGTGAAGGAGATGTGGCTGATATTGCTAGCAAATTGAGAGACCACGTACAAGCTCTCACGTTGATTCCACTGAAGTTTGTACTTTAGCCCTAGATCTGACGTGATTAAGTAGACTTACGCTGAAAGACGCTACAAGCTATATGACCTTTTCATCTCATTACATCAGTAGCTACACTGTCGAATGTATCCTTTAAATCGTTTAAAGATAATGTGTGTGGGGCGGGGGCGGTTTCTTAAGGAATCTAGTTACTGTTTCTAGCAACGCCTGCAACGGTATTGAGGTTCACTTACTGGTTCGTTGTTATTTACAAGTAAATGTTCATTGGTCCGTTACCATTCATATATTGACTTATAACTTGGTGATAGGGACTAGTACAGGATCAACAACGAATCCACTTGCTGCTAATAACAGAGTATCATCAAGTAGTACACCGGACATCAACAATGTTTTAGTCATTTAAATTCAGAACATCTTTATCTGGAAGGCCAATACTGCATCATCAAGATGCTATACACAGTAACTTTGGTATTCACCACTATTTTCCCCTTACACAGGTTGAGAGTTTCCAGTGACAGGGACCAGTCACAGTCACTCACAGCACGTTCCTGGTGTAGTTCTGCATTCCTAACCTCTTATAGCACGAAAGTTTCGCAGACGTCAACCACTTTCTCCTGATTGCCACTGTACTCTTCACAGTTGTCATCAAGAGGAATTCACAGTAACCTTATTGTTGATAGTGTAAAGCCTAAAAAAGAAAAATGCTTGGTCTAAATATAGTTTTTCGAGAAAGTTTACTGGAGACAATCCAGACCATTCATTAAAAATTTCCATACCTCTGTTATCTAGAGGTCTAGCAGTTATTGGTATGACTATGTTTCGTTGAAGAGGTTTAAGTTCGAAATATGTCCAGAATGTCACTTGCCTAAGATTCTGTTCGTTCCTCACTGCATGTTAGCTCAATTTAATTTTTGATTTTGGAGTTGTCTCCCTTGGCATTTTGTCTAAACTGAATCATCGATACTAAAGATTTTCTTCCCTTATTATGCGTGAAATTTTAAAAACTGTGTGTGTGTGTGTGTGTGCGTGCGTGAGTACTTGTCACATTTGTAGGGTCTTTTCCATTGTTGTCACAGTTATTAAAATTTAAAATTAGGTGAAATTTCCAAATATATATATGGTATATTGATGGTATATTGATGTAATTTTTCACGCCGAATGTGATTTTGTTATTCACTTGTTCCAAATTTTTTTTTTTTTTGAAAAATGTTACAAAGTTTGAGTTTGCCTTTCATCCTCTCATGGTCGATAAAATAAGTTCTAGTTCAGAACTGGAATCGATGTAATCGACTTAACCCCACTTCTGAAATTTGCTTGCCTTGAGCCAAAATTTGAAACCAATATTAAGGTATGTACAATGAAGCGAGCTTCGCAGAGTCGTCAGCACGATGGGCAAAATGCTAACCGGAATTTCGTCCGTCTTTATGTTTCCGCTAAGGTCGGCTCCGCCTTTCATCCTTTCGGCGTCAATAAAATAAGTACCAGATGAACACAGGGATTGGTGTAATCTACTTAATTCCCTTCCCCGAACTTGCTGGCTTTGTGCCAAATTTTGAGAACAGTATTTAGCTAATTTTAAGGATATGAGCGGAGAGAATCTTTAGCACGCCGAGCAAAATGCTTAGCGGCATTTCATCCGTTTTTACGCTCTAGGTTTAAATTCCACTGAGGTCAATTCTATCTTTCATTCTTATTTTATCGATCTCGAAAGAATGAAATTGAAAGGAAAATGATAATAGCTAATAATAAAGCAAAACCATAAATCGGCATTTCATATATTCCAATACCTCCCAATTAAAATACAAATTTACTAATACTTAATAGGGACATAGAAATCTTCTAATGGAGATCACATGAGACGATATTGAAAATATTTACGCACACGCACACACACACACACACACACACACACACACACACACACACACACACACACACGTACACATACATACATATACATATATATATATATATGTGTGTGTGTGTATATATATAGGTTAGTTGAGTTAGAGGTTAAAAATAACCATCTAGGGGATAGATTGCACTACCGGTATATTACCTATATTTAACCATGAACATACACATACAAACATATTATGTTAATAAGTTATACGTAAAGAGAAGGATAAACATGGGTTTATCAAGAATTAAAATTTAAAGTAAATAGAAAATGGAGAACTATTGATCAACAACAATTGACTTACATAATTATTATTTATTAATTCAATTCAAATAGACTGCATCCCATCTAACAGCTGTTTCTGCCTCCAATGTTATATGGTATTGCCATTGATATTCAAAATATGTAAAAATAATAATCATATTTGGTAATAAAACCGATCTGAAACAAGGAGCTTCATCAGAATGAAGAATAGAGAAGAGCATAGAGAAGAAAAAGGGTAAAGTTGAATATGGTTGTAATCATACCATTTTGCGTGTGTGCCTCTTTGGGCCGTTAAGTAAAAGACTAAAACAAAGTAGCAATTGGTGGATTAATCCCTTGTACAGATGGGAAAATAATGAAAACAAAAATAATAATGGGATACGCCAATAGGTATTAGTAGGAGAAGGGGTGTGGATACAGTAAGGTTTTATATTAAACATAATAATCTATAATAGTTGTATTTGTAGTACTAATTAATAGTATTAATCATAATAAAGTGCTAATCGGTTAAATGCAATATATTTATTTACGAGTGGGTGGTTAAGTCCTTCCACCTGTTGTACGAAGTGAGATAGGCCAAGGTCCAACGTTCGATGTAATTGGTCAGTGAAATTTAAAAACAAAAGACCAGCTATTGAGACCCCTTCATACTTTCTTCCTCTTCTCTTTTTCTCGGTCCCCCTCTCTCACATTTCTTGGTCTTCTCTTTCTTTAACTACTACTTTTCCTCCTCTTTTATCTTCCCTGTACCTTTCCCGTTGTCTCTTTGATTTTTGTTCCAATCCTTCAATCCCGCTGTCCCCTACCCCTCTCTCCTCCTTTCACGTGACCGGTGTTCGGCTAGCCACGATCTTTCTTTCTTGGCCTGAATGCCGACTGCCAATATCTCTTAAGTCTATCTCCTATATTCCTACCTTAAGGCTTTCACTTTATACACGTCAGCTCAATTTGATTCGCCCTCAGTCGAAAGACACATGTTGTTATATTCTTGTTGTTCATATTTGTAATTGTGTAACATGATCTCCGTTTTTTTTGTCTCCGTTCTCCGCTTTTGTCTTTGTTTATACATTCGCTTGCTTTCTTACAAAAAAAAAAAAGCCAATGCTCTTAGCTTAGACTTTTTGGGAGGTAACCAGATCGAACAGTCTCAAGTGTAACTGCCCGAAACTGTAAGGACATATGCTAACTTGACTGACGAAAGAAAGCCACGAATGTCCCGTCCTTTTCTTCCTGTCCTTCTAATTGTTCTTTTTTCCTGTCCGCCTTTGTATCTATCCGTATGTTTTATTATCCTCTATTGCGTTTTTGACCCATTTTTTATATTTATATAGCGGCGTACGTACACTTTTGCTCACCTTACAGTAAGTATATATATATATATATGCAAAACTGGGACAAGAACTCAAAAATCCAGACAGTTTGGTAATACAAAAAAGGGACAACAAAACATCCAGATACGCGATACAAAGAAAACAAGGACGGGTCATTCGGAGTTTTCTTTCCTCAGTCGAGTTCCAGATTATCTTTGCAATTTCGGCTGGTTATACTAGAGATTGCTCCAATCTGGCCAGCCCCAAGGAAAAACTAAGCTAAGAGCACTAAATTCCTCGGAAGAAAGCAGCGAATATACACGAAAACAAGGACGGGAAAAAAAAACGAGAAATGGTACACAAATACAAATAACAGGACATTAACAACGGGTATTTTTCGACTAAGGACGAATTAAATTAAGCTGGCGTGTGTGGAAGTAAAGCTTTACAGCAAGGATATAAGATTTGACAGGCACAGGGAGGAATATAGATGTTGCACGGATGGTAGTCGAACCAAGAAAGAAAGGTCAGGCTTGGCCTAACACCGGTCACGTGGGGAAAGAAGAGAGAGAGGTAGAGGCAGAGGGATAGAAGAATTAAGGAGAGGCGAGAAAAAATGAAATGGACAGAGTGAAGAAAAAGAGGAGGGAAGGTGAGCATGAAAAGAACGAAAGAACGAAGTAAGTGTGAAGGGGCTGATAGAAAGAAGGAAAGAATGAAAGAATAGACAGAATAATAGAGTCGTACAAAATTTATATATATATATATATATACTTACATATACGCCAGCTTAATTTAATTCGTCCTTAGTCGAAAGACACCTGTTGTTAATGTCATGTTATTTGTATTTGTGTACCATTTCTCTTTTTTCCGTTCTTGTTTTCATATACATTCGCTGCTTTCTTCCAAGGAATCTAATGCACTTAGCTTAGTTTTTCCTTGGGGTTGGCCAGATTGGAGCAATCTCGAGTATAACCAGCCGAAATTGCAAGATGCTATGACATATGTCGTAGCATCTGTGAATGATGATGGGAGGATTATAAGTTGCTCCATGTTTTGAATATCACCATCTGTCCTCAGAGCATCTTGGAAATAAACATAATTTTAAGCCCTTAACTTTTCTTGATTATTACGAATGTAGAGGAGACGCTTACTCTCAAATTTAGCATACATATCGACTAGGTATTGCTGAAATAGATCACGATACATGCGTAACTGATTTGATTGTTCTGGTCTTAACATCAGTTGGTAAGAATAGAAGTCATTTAACGACACCTTTTTGTTTGTAACTGGCTCTCCTATTGCAGGTTTAATCTATGGAATATTGAAATGGTACCCATCTTGTCCATTCCACAAACTATGAGGATACTGGAGAGTATCATAAGAGGGATGAGTTTCTGAAACATGTTTAAGGTTGTTATCTCCAGCACGAATGATAATACCACGATTTTCATGAGGATCACCTACCATAAGGATGGCTACTTCATTAGATGTGGTCTCATTAAAACGGCTCGTTAATTTCTGTAAATTCTTTTTCTTTATGCTTTGAAGAGAGCAGAAATTGAAAGAGAAGAGAAAGTGAAGGGGTGACAAGAGAGGAGAAAGTGAAAGATGTATGTATGTATATATGAAATGGACGTGTGTGTATGTGTTTTCGCAAAAATTAATATTCATTTTGAAGCACGAAAATATTAAAGCACGAAAATAACTACACAAGATGCTATACTCACGGCTAGATTTAGATTTGGTGAGGCCCTAAGCTACATAAATCATCGAGACCTCGTGTTATAAAAAAATTACATCGGAATACCTCATAGAAATTGAAATTATATCACCCTTTAAATTATTTTGAGTTCCCTATGGATTATGAACCTCTGAACTGTAGCTTCATATCTAAATCCGGCGCTGACTGCACTACACTGCTTCATATTTCCTGACACAACAATATTTCAGTATTATCAAGTTTTAATGTATTTATTATGTCACTAAATTATTTTAATGACTATTTACAACAATATCATCAGAGATTAACCTATATCCGTGTTACTGATTTTAAGTGAACGAGTAGTTTTAAACAACCAGTTATTCGAGAAGCTCTTCAGTCCCAAATGCAAGATTAAAATACTAATAACACTAGTGGGAGAAGAAGAGATATGCTGCATAACTTTAGAACTCATTACAGAGTATTTAGAAGAAAGAATAAGCAAGTAAATGGACTATCCGTAGTAGAGGGGAGAGTTAGAAGGAAATATTGTGTTGTTTCTATGGTGTTGAGTCGAAATTAGTCAAATATTATGTCTGGCTCTCTTCCGTTTCTCCCTTCCCACTGCCTTCAGATATGCACAGACATGACAGAAGTAAATAGACACCCTTACAATCATTAAATTTATTTAAATCTAAAATGATATATTCAAATTATTTATTAATTGTTATAATGTGAATATTTAATATTTAGTAGACATGCTCTTTGCATTTTTCAATGCAAGGACCCTATCATGCATGTTGCCGGTCAGATGACGACTATTCTCTTGCGGAATTTCTTGCCTAGTTTCATGCAGTAATCTCAAAAGATCCGGCTTTAAAGATACTTTCTTGTTTGCTTTTTATGAAGTGTCCTGTCCATTATGTCCCAGAAGCGTTCAATAAGGTTCATATCTGGAGACCAGCTTGGCTATGGAAGCTTTTAAATGTCATTCTCATCCAACAAATCTTGGGTCATTTTAGCCGTGTGGCAAGGAGCCCCATCTTCCATAAATAGTCTTCTTTAATCACTTCAACACTGGAGAAGATCGGAAGGAGTCCTTTCTGCAATATAGACACATATTTATCTGAGTTTATGTTTCCATCATACTCTACCAGCTCTGATCAGCCATTGCTCCAAATTGCTCTCCAGATCATTACAGAATAGCTGCCGTGTTTCATTGTTGGCTTCAATCTTTTCACATCAAATTCTTGATCACAGAGTCTCCAAACCCACACTCGACCACTGTCAGGAAATACAGCAAATTTGGACTCATCAGAGAATATGACAGTGTCCTAAAATACTACTGGCCTTTCCACCATCACACTGGCCCAATCTTTTCTCCGCTGGTCGAAGAAGTGGCTTCCTTCTTGCTGCTCTACCATTGTAACCAATTTCGTGGAGATACCTCACAGCTGTTCTGGGACTGACATCAATTTGTTCTACTATGTCAGAGGCCTTGCAACGAGAATTATCCGTCAAACTTCTCATAACAAATATAAAGATCCTGCCCTGGTTGATCTGGTGATGTGGACTCCTTCTCCTCTCTGGTGAATTGCGCAATCACTCTGTTAACTGCAGAAAGCGGTATCCCAAGATTTTCTGTGATTTTTACGCTATGTCCACCTTCAGAATGGCACACAGCCTCTTTGAAATTCAGACAGTTCCAAGGCTTCTTTTGCACATGGCATGATTAAACAGTCACATATAGACTCTGAAACATAAAAATGTCAATTAATAAAAATATATAAACCTTTACAAGTTAGAATAAACATAAAACAATGTGTTAAGGGGTGTCTATTTACTTCTGTCGTGTCTGTATATATCACCAACAATCTTTTATCTTTTGCGTGTTTCATTCATTGGACTGCGGTGGTGGTGGTGGTCGCGATTGTTGTGGAGGTGGTGGTGCTGGAGTGGCAGTGGCGATTGGTTAGTGAAAAATGTATTTTTAAAATTGGACAAAGTTTTTTTTTATATCACCTATCACTTAACTCATGCGCATAAGTGCAATTCCGTGAAATATCTACGCTTATTTACGTGACAGATATATGCAATTTAGCTAAAGATTGTATCATATGTACGGGAAAAATAAGAGTGAGCATTTATTTTATGAGTGTTGTATATTAAATCTATGAAATTGTGCATAAAGTATATAAAGTGCAGTAAGTAATCATCGTATTCTAATTTCTTTTACTTTTCAATGAGTAACAGACACAACACAGGCTATGCTTTCAGTTTTTTTTTAGTTTTTTTTATAAAGTTTTCAGAAATAACCCAATAGGTTTACCATCAATTCCGTGAAATAATCACGGGTCCCGCTTGTAGAATATATTATGCTAACATAAATTTTACGTAATGGTTTGTAGTTAAATCTTATTGTTTTACCTGGCTGGTATTGGACTTGAAAAGCGAACACCGTAAATGCGAATGGCAAAAGAAAACAAAATGCAGATGACTGTGGAGAAGGCCTTCTCGTGAGTGACTAACAATATTCAGAAGAATGGTTTAAATTGAGATCAAGAACAAACCAATATCAGCCATTTACTATTGTTCAAATACACTGATCAATCGGTTTCCTCGCCGATATTTGCCGACATATATCGAAAAACACGTGTGTGTGTATGTCTGTGTGTGTGTGTGTGTGTGTGTGTGTGTGTGTGTCTGTGTGTCTGTGTGTGTGACTGTGTGTGTGTGTTTGTCTGTGTGTCCACCACCGCTTCACATTCTGACCTGGTTTGCTTACGTCCCATATCTTAGCGATTTGAACCGATTGAATAAGTACCAGACATTAAAATAAGTATAATTACAGCGTGGAAGGTGTTTATAAGCCATTTAAAAACACACAAAAACTGTTAGATTCACTTCAACATTTAAATTGAATTTGTCAAAATATTTTCGTCGCTTTGAAACCGCGTGAAGTGAATTTAACAGTTTTTGTGTGTTTTTAAATGGCTTATAAACAACTTCCACGCAGCAATTGTTTTTGTTTCAGCACATGATCTCAGATCAAGTCACTTGCTATGCAAGTACATCATCGTAATTAAAAATAAGTACTGGAAAATTTCGTCTAAAACCTTCAAGGTGGTGCCCAGCATGACCGCATAAAAAAGAAAGAAGTGTTTCAGTTCTCTCTCTCTCTCTCTCTCTTTCTCTACCCGCTCTCTCTCTCTCTCTCTCCTCTCTCTCTCTCTCTTTCTCTCCCTCTCTCTCTCTCTTTCTCTCTCTCTTTCTCTCCCTCTCTCTCTCTCCTCTCTCTCTCTCTCTCTCTCTCTCTTCGATTGCCCCTTTCTGTTCCTTGATGTTTGAATTGTTAATCTCTTTTCTACCACTTTCTTATAAATTCACATAAAATCCTCATCACGTATTCTCATTTTTTACCCCTATTTTATGTTCTCCATCTATCCTTCCTATTTTTCTAGGTTCTTCTTTTGGTCTTCCATACATCTGTGGTCATCTACTTCTCATGACTGATTTATAGAAAGGATCCATTGTATTGTAAAGTTGTATCGCCACATACTGATCTGATAATATTTTTTCTCAATTTCCCCAAACTCCATACATTTGTGATACACTTATGACCTTACAGCTTATTTTAGTTCTAACTGTCAGCTGCAAAGTTTGTTCTCAACAGATAACTGTATTCCGAGCTATTGATAATGTCGGAAAGCGATGACGTTTCCTTTATTGCGAGAATGATATATATTTTATACATTTTATATATATTTCTTGTATATTTTTTTTATCCGAGACTAGCTTGTTTTATCAGACTGGCTTGTTTTGACGTTGACAAAACACACAGAAGCCAATCTAATCCGACCTCTTCTGTATGATGATAAAGATTTCTAACAGACACAAAACTGAACATATTGATTAGGGTAAGGGTGTATTTAGAAAAAAAGGATATATTATAAGTGTCATATCCGAGGTTGGCGAGCTGGTAGAATCGTTAGCACGCCGGGCAAAATGCTTTGCGGCATTTCGCCTGTCTTTACATACTGAGTTCAAATTCCACCGTGGCCGACTTTGCCTTTTATCTTTTCCAGGCCGATAAATTAAGTATCGGTTGCGTACTGGGTCGATCTAATCGACTAGCCCCATCGCCCCAAAATTTCAGCCCTTGTTACTATAGTAGAAAGTATTATAATTGTCATATCCGTAATAAAATGGCATTATCATAGAATCCAGCTATTTCAATAACTTTTAATGAAAATTGTGCTGTTTTCGGAAATCAATATTTAATACCTGTTTCAAATTTTAGCACAAATGTAGCAATTTCGAGGAAGGGAGCTAATTGATTAGATCGACCCCCGGGCTCTACTAGTACATATTTTATCGAACCCGAAATGATAAAAGGTAAAGTTGACCTCGGCGGAATTTGAACTCAGAACAGATAATCAATATTAATATACATTTTAGTATAAGGCGGCGAGCTGGCAGAACCGCTACGTTCTGAGTTCAAATTCCGCCGAGGTCGACTTTGCCTTTCATCCTTTCGGGGTCTATTAAATAAGTACTGGGGTCGATATAATCGACTTAATCCGTTTGTCTGTCCTTGCTTGTCCCCTCTATGTTTAGCCCCTTGTGGGCAATAAAGAAATAAGTATTTAATCCTTCTTTACATTCTGAGTTCAAATTCCGACTGTAAGATCATGAGTTCGATTCCTGGCCGCACGTTGCATCCTTGAACAAGACCCTTTATTTCACGTTGCTCCAGTTCACTCAAATGGCAAAAATGAGTTGTCCCTGTATTTTAAAGAGCCAACCTTGTCACACTCTGTGTTACGCTGAATCTCCTTTGAACTACATTAACAGTACGCGTGTAGTGCTCAGCCACTTACACATTAATTTCACGAGCAGGCTCTCCGTTGATCGGATCAACTAGAACCCTCGTCGTCGTAACCGGCCGAGTGCCAGTTTTACATATATATATATATATATATATGTGTGTGTGTGTGTGTGTATGTGTGTGTGTGTGCAGGGTTGGCCAAAAGTCAACTGACAGTAAATCAAAACCATATAATTCTAAGATAAACACACACAAAATTTTATATGAGACTTCACTAATAAATAGACAAATCATTTACATTATTTAACATTCAAGTATTAAATATTCATAATTGGAATGAATAAATAAAAATTAATACGTATTTATGGAATTGCTTTACTGTCGGGTGCTCTTGGCCAACCCTGTTATATATATATATATATATATATATATGTATTTTTGTTTGTGTACTTCGATCGTTTTCGTCCTTCGTTGTATACATCGAAGCTTTCTTCCAGGGGATCTAATGCGCTTGGCTTAGATTCCCTTGGCGGGCTGGCCATATCGGAGCAATCTCAAGATTAATCAGCCGAAATTGCTAAGATGATCTGGTTCTTGATGATGACTGAGGGCTTCGAATGTCCCGTCCTGTGGTTCTTGTGTCGTCATGTGGTGTTTCATGTTCTTGTCCATGTCATAATTAATTTACTGTTTACCTATAAATCGGCGGCTAGTATCCACAATTGTCCTATACGATAAGTATATTTTTTTCTCTAGCTTTGATACGACTCTTAATCTGTCTTTTTTCTCTCTCTCTCTCTCCCCCTTATTCCACTTCCTTTCTTTCTCTCTCCATCCGTTTCCCCCCCCTTCTACGTTTCTCTATCTCTCTCACCTCCAGCCCCCTCGATCTGTCTCTTTCTTCTCCTCCTCGTCCACCTTCTCTCCCTTTTATCTGTCCCTTTCTCCTGTCTTTTGTTCTCACGTGACAGCTAGCCGCTGTTGAGCGCTCTTTTCGTTTTCAGCAGCCGCGGAAGCAACACGTATGTTGTTCTCCCGTGGCCTTTAGGCACAACTTCACAAGCCAGCCCCCAACTCAAATCGTCCTGTCGAAGACCCTTGTCCACGTCCTGGTTTGTTTTGTTGTTTATTTTTTATTTTTACCGTTATTGTTTTTACGTTTTTGTATTCTTATTGGTGTCACGTATTCTGTATTTTTGTTTGTGTACTTCGATCGTTTTCGTCCTTTCGTTGTATAATCAGCTTTCTTCCAGGGGATCTAATGCGCTTGGCTTAGATTTCCCTTGGCGGGCTGGCCATATCGGAGCAATCTCAAGATTAATCAGCCGAAATTGCTAAGATGATCTGGTTCTGACTGATGACTGAGGGCTTCATGTCCGTCTGTGGTTTCTGTGTCGTCTCTGTGGTGTTTCATGTCTTGTCCATGTCTGTAATTAATTTTACTGTTTACCTATATATATATATATATATATATATATATATATATATATATATACGAAACGATCGTACCAAATTACCGGAGTCATTCTTGTTGCTTATTTTGATTATATATATATATTATATATATAATATATATATATACTGCTACTGTCTTTCTGACCTGGCTTCCTTCAAGTGTGGATGGCTTTCCTGTCTCTCTCTTGCCGTCCTCAAAAGCGTTCATAATTTTGTTCTTTCGTTCTGGCTTAACAGCTCTCAATGTTTGTGTTACTGTTATTCTCCTTGTCCTGTCCTTTACTGTTTATATTTTGTACTGTCTTTACTGTCCTGTTTTTACCCCTCCGCAAAAAAATCTCAAATTTTATTTAATTTGCTTTTTGCGGGAAGGAATGTTTTATTGAAGTCGTGTCTCGCCTTGACCTTCGAAACGCGGAGTAGATGAAACAGAGGCGACTGAAGAAGGGGAATTTTCCTTGTATTGTATGTCTTGTACTCTATTTTTTCGTTGTTTAAGAAAAATGTCCATTTCCTTGGTTTTGTGTTTATGTTTTCGTTTCTCATTGTGTTCGACGTTTATTTTTTGGTGTCCTGTACCCATATATGCATGTATATATACATGTAGAGGTAGGTACGTACATATATGTATGTATATATGCATATGTTTTATTTATTAATTTATTATATGACGGAACGCACGCATCCATTTCTAAGTAAGTTTGTTCTTAATATATATATATATATATATATATATATATATATATATATATATATATATATATATATATATATATATATATATATATATATATATATATATATATATATATATATATATATATATATAAGGAATAAAATAATAATGAATATATACGTACTTGCACATGATGAACAAAATGAATAATGATGATGGTATAAATGAAATATAAAACGTGTTGGTGTGTGACTTTTGGTCCTCCTTGTACAATGGACAATATAACCTGAGGTACACTACACATAGAAATCGACGAGCTGGACACGGCTGGAATGCCTTTCATCATATGTCTATTCAGCGAGAGTTCACTTGGGGGCTAAACAACAACGATTCGTTCTCATTTTATTGACGCCCGAGAGATGTGAGGCAGAGTTTATTCTGCACTGACTTGAACTAAAAATGTAAAGACAGAAATACTGCTGTCACTTCATTTGTCTTTGTAATGAATATTGATAAACACACCATCTTGTTTACTGTGGATCAATGTTAAATAATACCATGGATGTGTGTGCATCATGCCATTACCTCTGACATAAAGCACAAAATTATTAGATTTCTTTATTACGTGATTGTATTATTGATGACAATCTGGGAGTGTGAATAGAAGAAAGGGAAATTTGATGTTAACAATAATAGGACTACAGTGGACGAGTAAGAAATGCAAGAAGTGACGTGACTGGCTGGTTGGCTGGTTGGCTTGCTTGCTGACTGGGTAGATGGATGGATGGGTAGTTCTCAAAGATGGATCCTTAAAGCGAAATTGGTGCTGGTGGTGGCGATGGTGGTAGCAGCAGCGGCGGTGGTGAGGGTGTTGACAAGATTAATTGTAGTCAAAACATTATGCATCAAAATGGTGATTAAGAATTAACGAGGGACCGAAGTTCGCGAAGAATCATTTCTCCAATCAATAACTTATCTCAGTCATTTCTAAATTATCACATTTAATGCTGGTGGTGGTGGTGATGTTACAAATTGCTTTCCCAGATTGGCACACAGCCACACGCTCGAAGGAACACCTCACCACCAACCTCAATCCTCTACACACACACACACACACACACGTATATCACAAATTGAAATGACAAAGGAATAAACATTTATTTTATGAACTTCATTAGCTTAAAAACTGTTTCTGCTATAAGAAGCGATGAACTCATATTTGAGTGTCTGAGCAATACCTCATAGCTTCATCGGAGCCTCAAACATGTGCAATTTATTTGGGAAAACATTTAGATTTATGCATATACACCGAAAAGCATTGCTTGCACACACACACACACACACACACACACACACACACACATATGTAAGCATGTATGTATGTATGTATGTATGTATGTATAATGCACAATACGGAGTGAATTAGAAGTACTGAGATAAATTTAAATTTTAGAAAGTCATTGACTGTCTATATAAGAATGTAAATAAGTCTTTGATGTGCGGAAAAAAGAGGGATTTTTATCTTCTGATAGACCGTTTCTAGGTTCGTTGATCGCTCCTCAGAGAAGACTTACCGGGTTTCCTTCTTCAATGAAGACCATAGACATTTACAAAGATGATCAGCTGCCAGAATCATTGGTGGACAAAATGCCTAGAAGCATTCCTTCCGACTTCATATGTTCTGAGTTCAAATTACGCCGAGATCAACTTTGCATTTCATTCTTTCGAGATCGATAAATTAAAGTACCAGTCAAGTACCGGGATCTATCTAATGGACTTGCCATTTTTCTCCCACCAAAATTACTGGCCTTGTGCCAATATTGGAAAAAATACATATTGTTTTATATATTTTATAAAAATGTTATTATATAAAAAAACATAAGAGAATATTTATTGCCTTAAAAATAACACAAAATAACTATAAGCTTGATGTTTTTCTGTTTCTCCAATGTCTGTCGATAGTCTTAAGGTTTCTCCAAAGAAGGTTCAACGCCATTAGGTCTCTGATCACTGTCTTCTTCCTTCTGTTGGTATCCATCTCAATGTTGTGTTTACATATCGACGATGTACCTGACGTAGGACCTGGCCAGCAATTTACATTCTACATTCTATCATGTCCTGGGAGTGTTGCTGACGATACTCTTTTTAAGATTTCTTTGTTTCTGATATGATTGTGACGCGAAATTCTCCGGATTTTCTTGAAGTACCTTTGCTGAAAGGTATCAGAGTTTTTGGTATTTTCATACTTTTCTCCCTCATTTTGGTTGCGTAATAATTATAATGTAATACTACTGTACAGCCGAATCCTGACATTGGTGACTAGTGTGTTCAGTTACAGATTTGAGATCAGATAAACAACGAAAATCCCCAGTTCGATGTATAAGAAGTGTGTGGAGGCGTGTAGTCCAAGGGTTAAATATATACACGCCACGGAAACCGAGAAATCGGTCCTTATGAGTATATGGAGCTCGAGAAGGATGTATAGCGGGCGTATGAGGTTGAGTAACTGGCAAACCAAACATGAGGTAGATGAAGAATTGGGAATTAGGTGGAAAAAATCCCAAAAAACAATAACAACGAGCCAATGAAGGAGTTTCTGTGCGCTTTCTCGACTCGCTAGAAATAGCAATGAAATCTACCTAAAATCACAATTTGTCATCTTTGAAAAAGGGACACATGTAGTTCCATGCAGTGTTTCTCAACAAGGTGGGGCTTGTGAGGTTTGAAAACGGGGCGCACAGTTGCCATATTTAATAAAATTATTACACAACAATGTATTTGATTTGACTGTAATATTTTCTCTCAAAGAAACTTCTCGAAGAAACTTGTGTGTTAAAGGCACAGCGCTTCGCTCAGAACGATAGTGGATCACTAGATACAATGTTTCGGCCTGATTTTGTCTCTTCAGTGACGTATAGCCCAGACATACTGAGCCAAACCGAGAATGCTTCTTCTGATATAGAAATCGGAAAACTAAGCATTTACTGACTGCTAGCCAGGCTAAAATTATAACAGTTTAAACATTTAAAACATGTGCAACATTATGGCGAAGAAAGAAAAATTTATATGGATGCAAACACAATTTTGTCTTCTCATTAATAAAGAGGGGAAATCCCACCTTTGTCGAAAAGAAACAAACCAATTATTTATTAATATTGAAATGGGGTTGGTATTTTCCACTTCGCGAACTGTTGGTTTACGATACCTTAAAAAGAAAGAAAGAAAGAACGAGGCGTCATACGCAAACGAATATGACCTGATAGATTGCACCACACTTTCGCTAATTTTTTAGGTGCTTATGTAATCACGAGCAGATAAAGAATATACCCTCTTGGCTCTCCCATATTTTAATCCAGCAGGACACCAAGGATGTTCTTACATTACACAGGTTTTGTCTTAATCGAAGTAACAGTTTCTTTCACTCGCCATTGTACATCGGGCAATGAGGGAGGTCCACCCAACTCGGGCGCAAGCAAGATCTGTCATAAGACTGATCCCAAACCAGACCCGTATGCGTTGTATTCTCCTCCACAGTACTCAAGCAGGTCTTGATAAATCTGCCTTGCTTTCTTTTTTTTTTCCCCCTTCCACTTTCTCTTCGGGCTTCTACTTGAGACAGGCTTTCACTGGTCGCTTCATGGGCAAATGTAACACATGGCCGAGACTCTTCCGCCGTTCTTACCCAGCCCCGGATTAAACAAACAAACAAACAACAGCAACAACACTACTGCTGCTGTTAGCAGCAGCAGCAGCAGCAGCAGTAGTAGTAGTAGTAGTAGTAGTAGTAGTAGTAGTAGTAGTAGTAGTAGTAGGTTAGATAGATAGATAGATAGATAGATAGAAAGAAAGACAGATAGATAGATCAAAGATAGAAACAAAGATGATGGGAGGACGGTTGCAAAGCATAAATCCTTACGGCAATGAAGGCTCTCTCACCAGATGTTTTTATCAGAGGAAGCCAAAAGCAGTTGCAGAACAAAAGCGTTGTTGTTGTGGTGATGGTGGAGGAGATAATGCACACACAAAAAAAAAAGTGACGTGCGTGGTGCAAAGTAATGATAGGGCGGAGGTGGTGATGACTGTAGTGACTATGGTGATGGCGGCGGCGGCGGTGGAGTGGTGGTGGTGGTTTTTGATGGTGAAGAATGGGTAACAATAGTGACACATCTATTCAGCCTCTGATGTAAACATCTGAATCATTATAAACATTTTTGTTTTATTATTTTAGCTTTTTTAAAAAAAAATTGTTTTACTTTGTTTTTGTTTTTGTTTTTAATTGTATTGGCTATCTTCAATAACGAAGAATAAAAGGAGCCAACTTAATTAGCTGACTTTTTCGATTCCAAATATTTATGACAAAATAGAGGGAAAGGAAAGGATACCCAGAAAGGAAAGTAGCCGACGTTGCGATTTATTATTGTATTTGCATTTATTTATTTATTTAATTGCTTATTTTATTTTATTTTATTCTATTTTATTTTATCGATCTGTAACTGACGGGAGGATGTTGTTTATTGCAATCAGTCTGGCATGCTTCGTCCCAATACCAGGGTGGAATTTCTTGGTTTTAAAAGTTGTTCTCATGACTGGACTATTGTTTAATACAATTGTGATTTCCTTATTACAAAAATAAAGCATACACACATACACACACTGACACACACACACACACTCACACACACACACACACACATACACACATTCAGACAGACAGACAGGCAGGCAGGCAGACAGACAGACAGACAGACAGACAGACAGACAGACAGACAGACAGGTAGGTAGGTAGGTAGATAGATAGATAGATAGATAGATAGATAGATAGATAGATATGCATTTATGACGGTGGAGACGACGATGATGATGACGATGATCATGATCATGATGACGATGACGACAAGAGCAACGTCGATGATGCCAATGATCACAATGATGATAATGATGATGATGATGGTGGTGGTGGTGGTGTTTTTGATGGTGAAGAATGGGTAACAATAGTGACACATCTATTCAGCCTCTGATGTAAACATCTGAATCATTATAAACATTTTTGTTTTATTATTTTAGCTTTTTTAAAAAAAAATTGTTTTACTTTGTTTTTGTTTTTGTTTTTAATTGTATTGGCTATCTTCAATAACGAAGAATAAAAGGAGCCAACTTAATTAGCTGACTTTTTCGATTCCAAATATTTATGACAAAATAGAGGGAAAGGAAAGGATACCCAGAAAGGAAAGTAGCCGACGTTGCGATTTATTATTGTATTTGCATTTATTTATTTATTTAATTGCTTATTTTATTTTATTTTATTCTATTTTATTTTATCGATCTGTAACTGACGGGAGGATGTTGTTTATTGCAATCAGTCTGGCATGCTTCGTCCCAATACCAGGGTGGAATTTCTTGGTTTTAAAAGTTGTTCTCATGACTGGACTATTGTTTAATACAATTGTGATTTCCTTATTACAAAAATAAAGCATACACACATACACACACTGACACACACACACACACTCACACACACACACACACACACATACACACATTCAGACAGACAGACAGGCAGGCAGGCAGACAGACAGACAGACAGACAGACAGACAGACAGACAGACAGACAGACAGGTAGGTAGGTAGGTAGATAGATAGATAGATAGATAGATAGATAGATAGATAGATATGCATTTATGACGGTGGAGACGACGATGATGATGACGATGATCATGATCATGATGACGATGACGACAAGAGCAACGTCGATGATGCCAATGATCACAATGATGATAATGATGATGATGATGGTGGTGGTGGTGGTGTTGATGGCGATGGCGTTGTTGTTGTTGGAGGTGGGGTGGGGGTGGCTGATGATAATTATGCAGAGGAGGGGGAAGAGAAGTAGAAAGAATTTAAATAATAATTATTATTATTTCTGACAATAGCCTGAAGCCACACACTGTTAGGCAGGGAGGAAGAAGTAGATTAAATCACTCACCTCTCCCCACTACTTAACTGGCATTTATTTTATTCACCCACGGAGAAATGAAATGCAGAATAGATTATGACTAGAATGCACACTATAAAGGGAAGTCACTGAAAACTGTAAGGTATCTTGCCGGATGCTCTACTGGTTTTGCTATTAACCTCATACTAATAATCCGCATGGTTGGTGTCACAATCACGTCACGCAAAGGGAGATTACTTCTAATACTGTTGACGTTATCTCCCTTGATGTTGTCCCTAAGGGGACAAACAAAAGTATAAACTGCTATTTATGTGTCGGTGGTGTTGGCAACATGCAGCTATCACCTATGGAATTATTGTTGAAAAGTTACCCGATGAAAATTCATAGTTAGAGGAAGTAAGTAAAAGAGCCAAAATAACAGGAAAATAAGAAAATTATATTTATCAATTCCAAAAATACTATACAAGTATGATTCACTGCAGAAATTCAGAAAGAACATTTCTTGTGTAGGCATGAGGAGGCACTAACACATCTTGGCCTTCTAAATTTTCAGTCTGTAATTTCCATGTGTTCCTGACCTTAACCCTAACTCTAACAACTAACCCACTTCTGGTCATTTCACTGCGTAGAGTACAGATACTGCGGTTGATCGTACGCTGAAATAGCATCGAAATTTCTTATGACTGGTGCGATGCTGGGTGAATCATCTAAGTTTATGAACATTAAAATATTGTGAGACAATGAAGATAGCAGAAAGAACTAAACAAACTAAACAGCTTAGAAAGACAAGGAAGTTGCTGACTAGATATGGGATACTCCACTCCAAAAGTGACACAGACAAACTGCACGTACCAAGAAAAAGAGGGGGAAGCGGACTAATTGGATGTGAACACAGTATTAAAGCAGAAGAAAACAATAGTATGATATGTAAAAAATGCCACAAAACCGCTATTATTGGAAGTAAGAAGATCAAGCTTATCTAGGATGGAAGACTGCAAAGATAAAGCACTGTGCAAGCACTTGAGAATGAATGAAACTGAAAATAGGTGGATAAAGAAAAGAATGCACGGTCAATTTCATAGGGATGTTGAAGATAAGATAAAGATGTAAAAAGATAAAGAGTAAAAAGATGGCTAAGGATTACTAAAAGTGATTTAAAACCGGAAACAGAGGCTCTAATCTGTGCTGCCCAAAAGCAAGCATTAAAAATCAATTACATCAAATACAGAATTGACAACAGATCAGAAAGTGATAAGTGCAGAATTTGTTAAACTTGGGAGTTTAAGCAGTTGTGGTAGTAGTACCAATAATTGTCGGAGCTCTGGGAACAGTGAGCAAAAATCTTGAGAAGTACTTGGAACAAGTAGGGGCTGCAATAAGGGTGGAGCACTTGCAGAAAACAGCACTGCTTGGAACAGCTCGAATACACTGGATGGCGCTCGAAATATAAGGGGTGTTACCTTAATGCACTGGTAGCGAAACTGCTGACACCGTAGTACATCTCCAGCGTTAGAAGCTGTGCAAAGACACTATAATAATAATAATAATAATAATAATAATAATAATAATAATAATAATAATAATAATAATAATATTCCTATCATAGTAGGTGCATTAGGCATGATAAAAAAATATTCAGACAAATACATAACAAAAACACCAGGACTTACAAACACATATAACATACAGAAAATTGCACTACTAAGCACTGCATCCTACGCAGAACACTTTCCATACAATAACCATCAGAGCATCACAACAAATCACAGCACATACCCAAGGCACACAGAGCTGCGCTCGGTAGTGAAGTGAAAGCACGCTAAAAAAATAAAACTACTGAATAATAATAATAATAATAAATGCCCTGATGCAGTACCAGGCAGTGGCTCTCATGGCTTCTGATCTTAACTGATTGGAAGTGTTATTATGTACATTGTTTTGTCTTGGTATAAAAGATGGGCTACAGCAAATATTCTGCTCAATACCACAGATTTGCTTGTCAGTTGTTTGACTTTAACCAGTTGAGCATGTCCCTTAGTGGCTGACGATATGTGCATCTCTGATCACGAGCAGAAGTAGTGGGGGAGCATCATAGCCATGTGTTGAGAGGGATTCTTTGGGGTTTGAATAATTCACCTCTGGAAACATGGGTGGTTCTTTCAACATCCTTAAACAACCCTTATTCAGGGACCTTTTGAGCGGGATGGGCTACTCAACCAGAAGAATTTTCTACCACCTGCAAGGTCATCTGCTGTTTGTCTTTTTATGAGATCACCATGTCGCGCACATATGGTTGTGATGCATGTGCCTGGTGTACCCTTATCAGACGGGTAGTCATGATGGGTATATTGGGCTTCGTATATTTTACCCCAGTGTCACTTTGATGGCATGAACTGCTCACTCACTCAATAATAATAATAATAATAATAATAATAATAATAATAATAATAATAATAATAATAATATAATAATGGTTTCAAATTTTGCCACAATGGCAGCAATTTTGAGGAAGGGGTTAAGTCGATGTAATCGACCCCAGTGTACAACTGGTACTTATTTTATCGACCCCGAAAGGATGAAAAGCAAAATCGATCTCGGCGGAATTTGAACTCAGAACATAGCGGCAGACAAAATACCGCTAAGCATTTCGCCCGGCGTGCTGACGATTCTGCCAGTTAGCCGCCTTTTAATAATAATAATAATAATAATAATAATAATAATAATAATAATAATAATAATAATAATAATAATTTGGCCCACCAGGGCCAAATACAAAACATAGAGGGCGATACACAAACGAGGGACTAAGGTTAAACGTGTAAACAGCCAACAAATACAACGATTAACAATGAGATTAAATTAACAATATCCTTCCCCAATAGGCAGGGAATTCCACAGTAAGGTGACCAGAAAGACCTCACGCACTTTGGACCCCTTAACACCAACGACTCCTCAGGAAGGCACCTTTCTACTTTCCTTCCGGTCTGCAGGCACGCACTTAGAGTAGGCCCATTCACGCGAGTCATTCTTGCCACATTCACCCACCTTTCAACGAACTTACTGGGTGACAGTACCTCCCTCTCCAGCCTCACTTTCTTTTTCAGCTGGAACCCGAAAAAGTTAATGAGGCCTTGGCAAAAAGGAAGGTACCCGTCTCAACCTTGTCAATTGCATCTACTACACAGCCTCTTTCGCCATAGCCACCAGACAGAAAAATTGCCCTCCCTTCTCGACCAAAGGAAGGAGGCGGGGCGATCTTCACAATGGACTCGGACGATAGCTTCATCCGTCCTACACGTGACAATAACTGTTCGACAAAGCTCCACAAGTCAGCACTGTACGAGAGCATGCAGAACGGTTTCATCGCTCCGCGTGCATCTCGGACAAACCTGATTAACTGCACACCCATACCTGTAGAGCTTATCTCGAATCGGCAGCGCCCCACTCCCAGTAGCACTGCCAGGCCAGGGATTTCTGGAAGTTATCCATAGTGTCCGGCCCGAAAGTCCTCCGGAGGAGACCAACCTGTTGATCCTCCTCGACAGTTCAAGAGCTGTCGCTCTTACCCTCCACCAATCCTCTATACAGCTCCAAGGTGAAACTGCCACCAACAGCATTGTCCGACTGGCCGAGGGCTGTGAGTGCTTGGAGACACTCTAGATGCCAAGCGCCCTGCTTCAGTCTATGTACTGTAGCTCTGTCAAGGTGACGAGCTGCAGAAAAGCGGGTTCAACAAACGGTGACCATACCTGCACACCGTTAAAGTATCGCTGGAGATGTCACAGCCTCAGCGCATGTCTGCGCATCATCGGCCACGGCATGTCTAGTCCTCCACGCAACGGGTGCTGGCAACAAATGGACCGTCTGACAAGCAGTACCTGTCCCTTCCACAAAAAGCGGAAGAGCAAACGCACCAGCCCGTTCAGCCATGAAGCGGAGCAAGGGACGACAGTCAGGCGGTAGTATATGACGGATGCAATGTACGCATTCACCACCTCCGCCCGAGCTGCAGACCCACTAACTTCTCCTGCTTGATCATTGCTCTCGTCACCGCTTTGTATTCCATTAGGGTAGTGCCGACCATCTTGATTTCCGAGATGTCCGACACTGGTGACGTCGTCCGTATACGCCGACACGAACCTTTCGCATCCCAGTTCACGCGGGATGCCCCCCGAAACCTCCAGTTTCCGCAGTAATGGCTCGAGTACCAGTACGTAGAGAAGGGGTGAGAGTGGGCATCCTTGACAGACTGAACGTGCGATAATAAACGATTCCGAGAGGTGGCTATTTACTTTGACCACCGAACAGATGTCGCCGTACATTGCAACGATCCAGCCTCTGAAAACGGGACCGCCTTGAGGACAGCCTCCAAGTACAAATGGTCTACCCTATCGAAAACTTTCAGTTGATCCAAATCGATCAGAGCCCCACCCATGCTAGGTTCTTTACCAATCCTCTCTATGATGTATCATGAGAGGTGAAGGTTGTCGTGTATAGTTCAGCTGGGGGATAGCGCAAGTCTGCGTATCACCCACCAGTCAGTCAATGACAAGCGCCAACATCTTTGCTAACACCTTGGCCAAAATTTTGTAATCTGTATTTAGCAGAGTTACCGGCTTAAAGTTATCAACAATGTCTCCCTTGTTCGGATCCTTTCTCAGTAGCGTCACCACACCTCGGCTCACAGATCCGGGTATTCTCCCATTCAGCTGCTAGTTGCGGAAGACGTCTACCAAAAGCTGACACAAGTCTGGTATATGTATATAAAGCTCGAAGGGCAGACCATCCATTCATAATAATGGGTACCCTGATGCAGTACCAGGCAGTGTCTCTCGTGGCTTTTAATCTTAACTGATTGGAAGTGCTATCATGTACATATTTTGTCTTGGTATAAAAGATAGGCTCCACCAGCAAGGTCATGCGCTGTTTATCTTGATATGAGATCACCATGTTGCGCACATATGGTTATGATGCATATGCCTGGTGTACCCCTATCAGACGGGTAGTCATGATAGGTATATTGGGCTTCGTATATTTATTTGTACCCCAGCGTCGCTTTGATGGCATGCACTGCTCTCTCTTCATTAATAATAATGGTAAACTTTCTAAGAGAATGATATAGCCGAGAGAATGCAGGGTACTATAAAAGAGTCCAATATAGAGTATAGTTGGTATATTACTTTGAGAAGAGGTCTTTAGAGATGTTAATCGGTGAAATCGAACATGCTATCGAAAATTGAGGAATGGGAGGAAAAAAACAACTCGTGGGATATAAGCTCAGAATCCTTAAAGGGACGTAACTAAATATCGCAAAATATTTTATTCGGCGCTCTGCTTCCTATCTGGACGCGACTTTTGACGAATAATAAGTTGCAAAAAAATATTGAGCAGTATTTTGTGAAGAAAACTAGAAA
>NC_042999.1:125169620-125172120 GCF_006345805.1 Octopus sinensis
AATAATGAGGGTTGAATAACACAATGAGATAAGGCGAAAAACGTCTGAACAAGTATTCCGAGTGTCCGGCTGTTCCATGTGATACTTGGGCTGACCTAGAGGAGGAAAGACGTGAAAAAGCAATATTCAACATAACAGCATAAAGTTATGTATAGATATTGTCCCACACCCAGGGGAATATCAGCAACATTGACTGGAATAGCAGCTTCTAGAATGCTATGCCGTAGAATTTCTAGAACAGGAGACAGCTACAAAATATTTAATCAACAAAAAAGATAGGGATGCCACTTTGTGAAAGAAAGAGTGAGGGTTCTGCCATAACACTGTGGAAGGTCATCAGTAGCTGCCCACAAATGTCCACAAGATACTCCTTCTCCATAGGACATGACATTGTCACTAAGACGGTCAATAATGCTATACACAGGAAGAATTTTCCTGAAGGACATACCAAAAACATACCAGAACCAGAGAGTATCTACACCTTAAAATAAAGGAATAGTATTGGAACATTCCAGTAAAAAGTAGAAATAAGGTGTAAACATATCAGACCAGATATAGTTGAATGCAAGAGGGCACAAAAGTCGTACATCTTTTTAGTGATCAGCTGCCCAACAGACGCGAATGTCTCTTCAAAGATTAGTGAGAAGAAAAACCTTTATGGAAGACCTTTATGTATGTATGTATGTATGTATGTATGTATGTATGTATGTATGTATGTATGTATGTATGTATATGTGTATGTGTGTGTGTGTGTGTGTGTGTGTGTGTGTGTGTGTGTGCGAGAGAGAGAGAGAGAGAGTGTGTGTGTGTGTATAAGTTATAATTTTATTGCCGAGTGGAGGCCTTGTAGTATGCCGTTTAAAGCCTGTTCACTACCAAAATGTATTCTAAAGGAAATAAGCGAAACGGAGATTAAAAAACAAGTCACCGGATGAGACACATCCGCACGTCCCTACGATGCACCACAGCTGTTTGTAAAGCATCTCGCCCGCGAGCCATTGGTGCAAGATGGGTCGAAACGATCGTAATGATTGATAAAGAATCTCGTGAATTCCATTTTCTCTCATGTATGTGTATATATCTATGTACGTATGTATATATATACATATACAGGTATGTATATATGCATGTATATATATATATATATATATATATATATATATATATATAATATATATATATATATATATATATATATATATATATATATATATATATATAGACACATACATAAATACATACATACATACATACATACATACATACATACATACATACATACATACATACATACGTAGCATAGCATAGTATATTATACAAGATTCTAAGTGGACTGTTTAATTCTCTCTTAGGTTTATCTCGTATATGGACTTGAAAATAACATGTAATTCAACAAACCAATGGATTGATGGTCATTTCCGTATGTCCTGCCAGAAATAGTAGCCGAATCTTCTATAACAAGGAAAGATACACAGGATGACGTAATCCTAGACAATGCTTGCAAAACAAACAGTAGTCACCCTCGTACGCCTTTCACCATATGCCTGCAGGACCTGGGCTGATATAGTCCAAAACATCAACAACGTGTCATTTAGTTTGAAAGTGACGAATGAAATTTGAATCATGTTTGAATAAGACGTGACATTGACACCATTTTAGCTCTTTAGCTTCTTAGGATGTCATCGTTCGTTTTTGGTGACAAGCATGTTTCGGTTGAAAGGAGCTGTGTAGGAGGGATTCACTGATGTGTGTGTGTGTTTGTGTGTGTGTGTGTGTGTGTGTGTGTTGTGTGTGTGTGTGTGTGTGTGTGTGTGTCCTGTTCTCATCTAAACATTAAAACCGTTTCTCTTCCTGTTGTTGCAGTTTCAGTTGTTGTTGTTGTCGTTGTCGTTGTTGTTGTTGTTGTTGCTGGTGGTGGTGGTGGTGATGGTGATGGTGATGAGGAGGAGGAGGGTGATGAGGAGGAGGAGGGTGATGACGACCGTCACAATCTCGACAACGACGATCATTAAAATATATACCAGTAAAGCAAAACATTATATTGCGGAATAAAAGAATTTAATTAACATTTCAAATAAATTAGTAAACTAGTAGACATACAAATGAAATACACACACACACGCACATGTTCTCTCTCGTTCTATCTATCTTATTTCTTTATTGTCCACAAGAGGCTAAACACAGAGGGGACAAACAAGGACAGACAAAGGGATTAAGTCGATTACATCGACCCCTGTGCGTAACTGGTACTTAATTTAGCTACCCCGAAAGGATGTATTTCGCCGGGCGTGCTAACGTTTCTACCAGCTCTCGTTCTATCTATCTGTCTATCTATCGATCTATCAATCTATCTATATCTATATATTTGTGTGCGCACGCGTATGTGTTGCTGAGCATCCCACAAACTCGCGTATTCTTAACGAATATAACTTCGTTGACCAATTGGACCACAAGTACAACTCATCTTTGCCAGCTGAGTGGACTGGGGCAACATGAAATA
>NC_042999.1:125177120-125204620 GCF_006345805.1 Octopus sinensis
TTTATTTTTACCCCCTTTTTTTTTCTTACCTTTCGATGCTTAGTGTGAACTTTTAAACAGTTCACTAGGAATTATTTGTACGGAATTACCAACTTTGTGTTTCAAGGAGGGAAAGCTTCTGTTTACCAAGCAACCAGGGCTACACATTTCAAGGTGCCATCATGACCTCGGTGTATTGTGACAATTCCAAATCGGCCACAATGACACAATCTAAAGTTAAACAATTTCCTCCCAGTTATCAGAATGGATACATGAACGTGGTAAGTTGTTTATTATTATTATTATTATTATTATTATTATTATTATTATTATTATTTATTAAGATACCAGTCAAGTACTGGGGACGAAAATTGCAGATCTTGAGTTTAAATTAAAAACCATTATTATTATTATTGAAATTCACAGCTTTTGTTTCAGCTAAATTTGAAAATAATGAATTTAGTAAATAACTTTGTCATTATTTAGCTGGAGTTAGGAACCAAAATTAATAGGAAATTTTGATACAAAGTTTCAACTTGGATCACTTTAAAGCAGTAAGTTTGTCATAGAACTAGGGGCAGTTTTTGGGCGGGTTGGTGTGGAAAGGGTTAATTCTAAGTATTGTGCTTGAATTATAAACCATTATTATTATTTTACGTTCTGAGTTCAAATTCTACCGAGGTCGACTTTCCCGTTCATCCTTTCGGGGTCGATAAAGAAAGTACCAGTTACGCACTGGGATCGCAGTAATCTAAACACACGCCCAAAATTTCAGGCCTCGTGCCTATAGTAGGAAGGAATATTATTATTATTGTTATTATTATTATTATTATTATTATTAAATAAGACCCCAGTCAAGTATTGGGGTCGATAGTATCGACTATCCTACCCGCCTCAAAATTACTAGCCTTGTGTCTAAATAATAATAATAATCATCATCATCGTTCTTGTTTTTGTAGTTCATTGATTTTTTTTTTAACTCAAATTTCCTTTTGGATTAAATCGGCTCCCTTACTGGGTTTGTTATTAGTAAGGTTTCTTGTAAAATATTAGTAATTAAATTATTTGTTGTTTCACTTCATGTATATAGTTAATAGATGAAGGCATGAATGTCGTAAATTCCCATTTCTTCTCTTCCCGTGCCCCCCCCCAGCTCATCTCTGTTTAAAAAGTTATAATCGTTTATTTATTTATACAGCTAAATATTTTTTTTCCTCTCTTTTTATAATTATGAAATTTAAAAATTATAAAAATCTGCGAACACTAACTGAAAAAACAAAAAAATAACTCGATACATGTGTAGAACCAAATATCATCAATTGACACTTATTTTCGAAGTTTCACCGGTAATGTCTTTCTTCATTGGACTGACAACAACATCATCGGCGAAATTTCGAAGTCGCGTGTCAATAAAATTTATTTACTTACATTTATTTATTGAACGAGCATCATATTGCATTCGTAAGTTACCCGTAAATAAAATGTCGTGACCCAGTCTCGATTCAGAGTGTAGATAGAACTACTTCACTTTCGTCACAAATGTCTCTTCATCGACACCCCCGCATAACAACTCGGTAGGGTAAGTACTCGAACGTTAGTACAACTTGCCCATTAATTGTACTTCTTTGTGACCGAAACAAGTCATACCGTTATCGTTGTTGTTATTGGTTATAGTTATTACGAAAGACATGGGTGATCTAAAATGCTGTCATCATCATCATCATTACTATCATCATCACCATCATCGTCATCGAGGAAACCAACCTCTGCTTTGCCGCCAGATGCTAGAAATAGCAGCCAAATCTCCTTTAAATCCAGCCCTTCCCTTTTAAATAAAGAAATAACAGTGGATTATATATTTCTAGACATACACATTAAATAGAGGCGGGCTGGTCACGGTTGGACTGCCTTTGCTCATAGTTCTGCTCGATAAAAGTTGATTGACCTGGATCTAAACAACAACAACAATCATCATCATTATCCTCATGACTGTGTCACCATTATATGCAATGATTAATCCCCCGCTTCCTCTTCATTCACTCCAGGGTACTGCATTGAACCGGAAATCTGTGTAATTCAATGTCATGAACATCTATACTATAACATACTATACTATACAATAACATACTATATTTTGAAATGCTTTCTAATAGTATTAGAGAAACTTCTTAATTATATATTTGTTTAGATATCTGATCGCATTGTCATGAAGCCAGGTTGATTATTGTTAATCCGTTGTTGACATTCTCGGGATTAATGTAAAACTGCTCACCAACTCAATCACTCTCTCTCTTTCTCTCTCTCTCTTTTACTGTTACTGTGTCAAAGTGTACGAGTGTGTGTGTTTGTATGTCTGTCTGTTTGCCTGCCTGTCGCTCTGTCAGTCAGCTAACCCAGCCAGCTGTCGGTGTTGGTGCAGGCAGACAGGCAAGCAGCGCCATCAAATCAATACTATTCACTTAACTTTCCTCTGAGTTTTGTAGTTGTAGTGATGGTAGCGATGATGTTGCTGATATCTGTCTGTGTCAGCGTCACAACATACACAGGGATGCGCGCGAACTCGCCGCCAACCACACACTTACACACATAACATACACAGCTGCTGTATCTCTCCCCAACATGCATACACGCCAACACAAGACAAACTCATTTACCAAGATCATCATCGTCATCAGCACCATCTATACACATAAATGTTCGTGAATATCACTAGAATAAAAGAAATATTTCATAAGAGGCGCCTTTGTGTGTGTGTTTATGTGTGCGCGCGCAGTACTTACACTTTTTCCTGTGAATCTCTATGTATGTTAAGTGCACGTATGCTATTATGTGGGCAAGCATATAGCAAAAACCCTGTGTGTGTGTGTGTTCTTATTTGCGTGCGCTCATGCGAGGTAGTATTCCACCGATTTTTTGTGTGTTGACTGACTCCTATGAGTGATTCCAAATACATTCTTTTCCTGCTGTCATGCTATGTGGCTTTCAAAACTTTTGGAACTCTCAAGTGCATATATGTATGTTTATGCATATGTGAATGTATATATTTGTATATAAATATGTACGTGTGTGTGTGTAAGTATATATATATATATATATATATATATATTATATATATATATATATATATATTATATATATATATATATATACATACATATATATATATATGTGCATCTGTATACATGTGTATGCACATTTATACATATATATATATGTGTGTGTGTATCTGCATACATATGTATATATATATATATATATATATATATATATATATAATTATGTGTGTGTATGCATATATATGTATATACACATGTGCGTATATATATATATGTGTGTGTGTGTGTGTGCGTGTGTGTATACATACATATATGTATATGTAAGTATATATATGTGTACACACATATGTATGTATACGTATATATGAATGTATACACATATATATGAATGTATATACGTATATCTATGTATATACATATATGTATGTGTATATATATGTGTGTGTATACATATATATATGTGTATATATATATATACATCTATATGTGTGCATCTATATACATGTGTATGCACATTTATACATATATATGTATATACACGTGTGCGTATATATGTATGTGTGTATATGTATACACATACATTGTAAACATGTGCGTATATATATATATAGAGAGAGAGGGGGGCAGACAGACAGAGAGAGCAAGAGAGAGAGAGAGGGGTGCAAGTACACATGCATACGTGTGAATGTATATCAAGTAAATCCGTTAATTATAATACAATCTTTCCCCACTGTCATGAATAATCATTATTATCTCTGCCATAGAACCATGCACTGCTCTATCAACGTAAATGATATGTATACAGATACACACTAATAGAATGCGGAACATAGATGCACACCTACAATTAAAATAGGAGTTTTTAATTTATGCACATTAGCTTGAATCACTAACCAGATGTGTCGTTATCTTATACGAACGGCTCAACATTAAATTGGTTAAACAAGTTTTTCGGGCTTTTGTTTAATTACATGCCTGTGTGTATACCTGGAGTTTCATATATATATATACATATGTTCATCTACATAATTAGACACATAAATGCAATTTATTATTTTTTCTTTGCGTGTGTATTCGTGTGAGTTCATCAAAGTGGATCTCCTAAATGTTTGTATTATTAACTCTCTCTCTCTCTCTCTCTCTCTCTCCCTCTGTCTCTCCCTCTGTCTCTCTCTCTCTCTCTCTCTCTCTCTCTCTCTCTCTCTCTCTCTCTCTCTCTCTCTGTGCAATTGAACAGAGCTGACTGAACCTCTTAGTTCTTGCACTTATCAGGACCCCTTATACACCGAAACATAGCAGTAGACATACACACACACACTCACAATATGTATATAGTAACTTTATTATTATAATGTTTAACTTCTAATGAAGAGAGCATCGTGGAGAATATGTGAATTCATGACTACTTGAGACAGCGACCTGGTTTCCAATCCTTCATGCAGCCATTTCTAACCATGTTACATCATGAATGTTTTCCTATAATCCTTTGAAAGACAGTTGTTAAATATACTCATTGCCTCTCTTCTCTATATGTGAGAAGTTTGTATTTGAAACATCAGTATTTAACCTGTGTTGGCACATGAGGAAAGAATATATATCTATAAATTTTCTAGTGCAAACTAACATGTTTTAAAAAAAGAAAAAAAACATATCTTCTACATGTATTGAGCATCTTTCTCAAGGAATGAATGTGTGCGTGTGTGTATGGTTTTCTACTGTAAACTGTATCGTCGTGTGTGAGTATGAAAAGTAGCCTAAAACGGGTGCGACTTAGGAAATCAGTCAAATATACAGACGTTAAAATAAACATGGATATTGTAGATATAACAACCAAAACAACGTTGGAGTTTACAGTAGGAAAGCTCGCCTGGCTTACTACTACTACTACTACCACTATTATTCTTCAACTTTCGAAATGCTTTCCTTTTTACAAATGTTGTGTTGTATATTCTATGACAACGCTGGCTGCTTGTTTTGGAAATTCCGCTAGAAATACGCTCAATGTTTTCATTTGTTATAAATAGTGTAACGGAAGCTTTCCAATTTCAACAACCTGAACTTGAACTTGATAACAAAATTTGGCTTTTCAGCCATATTTTTCTCTTTGCTTTTCGTTTTTATTTTTCTGTAACCTTTTATTTTATTTTATTTTATTTTTTAAATTGCTTTTTACTTCAGTTGTTTTGCGTTTAACCGTGTCAGAAGATCTAAACATTTTGGTAGAAGAGTTTTAGCTTCATACCGGTACTATCTAAGAAGAGTGGTCCCGGTGCGCGCACTCGCGTACTCACGCATCCGCTGTAGCTCGTCGGGACTAGTCGATCCTTACTTTGTTTTTGTTTTATTTACTTTGTTTAAAAAAAATATTTACTTTGTGTTCCTGGGATCTTTTCGGTTTGAACGGCAGTTTTTAAAAATAATTTCCACGTAACTAAACACTTTTAAACTTCGTATGCTGGTAGAATGTGCTTATAAAACATCTTTTCCTCTTGGCTTTATTGAGAAAATTCTATGGTTTGTAAGATATTTGTTGCTTTTTTTCTTCAATTTCTGCAATTTCAACCAATCAATGACGTCTATTGAGGTGAAAACATTCTGTGCCGTATGAATATGCCCCTCGTTTAAGAAACAGATTGAGTTTATTTACATTTCTGAAGAAAAAAAAAGATACCCTTCCCCCCACCCCTAACCCTAACCCTAAAACATTGAAATGCAATAGATCGATACTAGAGTCATAATCATGGGTGACAATTTCATATGACACCGCTAGAAAAAACAGCCGTTCAAACTGAAAAGATCCTGTTCTTGTGTTTTATTTACTTTGCTTTAAAAAGATTATTTACTTTGTGTAAAAAAATTATTTATTTTGTGTTTTATTTACTTTGCTAGGTAGTCGTTGTAGGATCGACTAGTTACGACTAGCTAGCGCGGATGCGCGAGTACGCGAGGGCGCGCATCGGGACCACTCTTCTTAAATAGTACCCTCATACCTTATGGGGAAGGCAAACATTAATGAAAGGGCGGGACTAATATTTTTATATTTTTAAATTAAATTTTGATAACAAAAATTGCAGAATTGTCATTTTCGTAAGAGGAAATGCAGGAATATTAGAGCAAAGTATTTTGAGAAAAAAAAATGAGGTAGTGTGATAGCCAAGTTGTGTCATTCTCAACTTTCTGGTTGAGGGATTCACTAATGTGAAGTAAAACGTAATGTCTTGGCAAGGTGCCTGACTGGACTACAAGTCGCTGACTACGCAACAATGATTTTTTTAAATATTTAACAAAGCAGAGATACTCGGCTTTGCTTGGGATTAAAATGTTTATAGTTTGTATAAATAAATTAGTTATGTTGAAACATGTGATACGGGAAAGTGCAGCATTAACAATAAAACATTCGTGGAGTAAATGATGGTCTAATTCGACTAAGCAACATGCAATACGTCCGTTTGGAGGATTCCATGCCCTAACCTATCATGCGAAATTGGGAGTGATGGGGGTACGTAATTTTTGAACCCACCGAAAAGCTTTCAGTGGATATACTCGCTTTTGAGGCGGCCAGCATTGCGTCAAACACGACCAATCGTATGGTTGATAATAAAATGAATGGAAGGTGTAACGGAGATATTGTACGCAAATCGGTACATTCCGGAAATGGGCTGCAATGGGAGAAGGCGACGGGGAAGTGCACTGTTCAAATGTAGAAGGCGAAGGGTTGACATTGGATCGCTGGTGTGGCTGTAGAATAAAAAAACATAAAGTGAGCCTGTGCAGTTACATGTAATAATGTATTACTTGAAAAAATAAGGCATCATGGCTTATCGTGTGGTATGTATATAGTATGTCTGTATTTTTCTATGCAGTGTAAATTAACGAGATATAAGCAAATGAACGAAATAGAAGCATATGTATGGAACTGCTAATTTATCAGTAAACGAAACTATAATTATTGAAGAGAGACAAAGAATTATATATAGGATAAATTTCTTAATGTAAGGGTAAATATGTAATCGTAAATGCCTAGCAAACTTGCAACAGTTGCGATAATTATTACCTGGTAATGGAACAGTGTCACTTCTAGAACTCACATACATACATTCAGGCATGTGTGTGTGTGTTAAATAATGTATTTAACACGGAAAAACACACACTCACAGACACATACACACTCATACACTTACACACATACACTCACAGACAGATACACAGTCGTATACAAAATGTGATGTCGTTGTCGTCGTGGTATAAAATGTCTTGTTGACAATAGAAAGATTATCTCTGAAATATTTTATTGTTTTAATCGATATGAAAATAAAATTTCGTATTGACACTGGCCAGACCTCACATACATATAGTAAGATAAGCACACAGACATACATTCACGGATGTTAGTCGTCACACATGTGTATGTATGTGTAGATGTGTTTATGTTTAGTAACGTACCTAACGCGGAAAGACACACACACACTGAGGCATATCTTCACACTCATGCACTTACACACATTTACAGACAGATACACAGTCATATGCAAAATGTGCTGTCGTTGTCATTGTGGTATAAAATGTCCTGTTGATAATAGAAAGATTATCTCTATGAAATGTTATATTGTTTTAATCGACCAGCCCTCAGATACATATGTGTTTAATAACGTACCTAACGCGGAAAGACACCTACACTGTGAGACATATACACTCACACACACATTCACAGATAGATACACAATCATATACAAAATGTGACGTCGTCGTCGTCACATATGTATATGTATGTGTAGATGTATATGTTTAATAATGTACCGTTACATATGTATATGCATGTTAGATGTGTATGTTTAATAACGTACCTAACGCGAAAAGACACACACACTATGAGACATATACACACTCATACACTCACAGACAGATACACACTTACATACAAAATATGATGTCGTTGTCGTCGTGGTATAAAATGTCCTGTTGATAATAGAAAGATTATCTCTATGAAATGTTATATTGAAATAATGGAAATGAAAATTGTCCTTGTGACAATAGAAATATTGCAGTGTTGAAGATGTTTGTAAAGCATTCAAGAACAGACAAAGATCATTATTTTCACTTCGACATTTAGATTTCAATTGTGTCGAAATATTTTCGTCGCCTTGAAACTGCGACCTCTTCACTGGCAAAACTTCGTGCTGCATCTAAGAAAATAACTGTTAGTACATGATATATATGTGTTTATGTATGTATGTATGTATGTATGTATGTATGTATGTAGTATGTATGTATGTTTGCATGTATGTATGTATATGTGTAAATGCCCATGCATTCATATACGTATGTATGTATGTATGTATGTATGTATGTATGTATGTATGTATGTATGTATGTGAACATTTACATATGTTTGTAGACGTGTCTGCGTGTGTGTATATGTGCATGTACATGTAAATGTATTTTTATGTACTGATATGTGTTTCTGTTCAAGTTGTACATATAACTGTTACTCCGTCGAAGGTTGTATATATATGCTCCGAGCACACAATCTCAGATCAAGTCACTTGCTATGCAGGTGCATTTCCGTAAATAGAAAGATTATCTCTATGAAATGTTATATTGTTTTAATCTAAATGAAAATAAAATTTGGTATTGACACTGACCAGCCTTCACATACATATAGATAGTATGTTTAATAACGAACCTAACGCGGAAAGACACGCACACTGTGAGACATACACGCTCATACAGTCACACACATACATTCACAGGCAGATACACAGTCATATACAAAATGTGACGCCGTCGTCGTGGTTAGAATTAAAAGTAAAAGTATAAAAGTAAAACAATATATCACATAATATAGATGTTATTGTTTCACTTTTATTCTTTGAGTTTTGACACGTAATACGGAACCAGTGCCAATGCTGCATTATTTTAATCCCCCAAAATTGCCTGCTGATACTCACGGGGTCTGAGAGCATTACCATATAAAATTTGATTTGATTTGATTTGGTTGAGCCGTTTGAGAATGCGTTGGGAACAGACAGAGAGACAAAAGATTTTATATATATATAACTTCGGGCTACTTAACACTTTAAAATGTTTCAAATTTTGACAAGGCCAGCAAGTTCGGGGTGGGGGTAAGTCAATTATATTGATCCCCAGTGCTCAACTGGTACTTATTTTATCGACCCTGAAAGGATGAAAGGCAAAGTCGACCTTGCTCACATTTGAACTCAGAACATATAGACGAAATGCTACTAAGCATTTTGCCCGGCGTGCTAATGATTCTGACAACTCACCGCATTCGAGGTACTTTAAAATATTAATTTATAAAAGTAAGAATCCTATAAAATATCATACTAAAGTTTATCTATGATGATTCTGTGAATTGGCAGAAGCATTAGTGCGTCGCATAGATAATCTGCCTTGCGGTATTCCGACCCTGGGATCCAAGTTCAAATCCCGACGACGTCAACTTTGCCTTTCTTCTTATCAGGATTGTTAAAACAAAACGACCAATCCAATGTAGTGGATTAGCGTACCTGTAAGAATGTCAGACCGAATGTCCTGCAGTATTTGTTCTGGATCTTCGTGTTCTGAGTTCATGGCCCATATGGGTGCGGGACTTATCCCATCACCTTTTTAAACACTACCACGTGGTATATTGAGAGCCTTTAACGAAGTCAACTGTTACAAGCATTCGGATGAGGTTTCTAGTTTCAGGATACCTCCTTTCCACTAATCGCGGTCGACTTTTCCTTTCATCCTATCGAAATCGATAAAATAGGTACCAGTTGAGCACTGGGGCCGATGTAATCGACTTAACCCTTCCCTCGAAAATTGCTGGCCTTGTGCCAAAGTTTGAAACCATTATTATTATTAAAGTGGCGAGATGGCAGAATCTGCCGAGGTCGACTTTGCCTCATCCTTTCTGGGTGGATAAATTAAGAACCAATCAAACACTGGGGCCAATGTAATCGAGTGGTCCCCTTCCACAAAATTTCAGTCCTTGTATCTATTGAAGAAAGGATTTATATTATTACTAGCAGTATCGCCCGGCGTTGCTCAGGTTTGTAAGGGAAATAACTATAAAGCATTTTTAGAGAGTTATAGCCAAAAAATAGCAAAAAAAAATGGGAAAAAAATTATGGTAAATTTTTTTGAGAGTTAAAAAAGGTGGAGTTGCGTCCCCTAGACGGTCTGTGGTTTGGGTTTCTGATTCTCGACCCCATGTCGAATTTATCGATTTTTTTCAGAACTGGGGGAACTTTTCAAAATTTTCGCTGCGTTAGTTTTGAATTATGACATTGGGCTATGTGTGTGTCAAGTTTCATCAGAATCGGTTGAAAGCCGTGGTCAGAGTGAGGGTACGAGAAAACAGACACACAGAAAACGCACAGACAAACTGCCGTTTATATATAGAGAGATTAAGGCAGCGAGCTGATAGATTCGTCAACACGTTGAACAAAAAAGGTTTAACTGTATTTTTTACAGCTCTTTTCGTTCCGAGTTCAACCATCCTTTCATAATTTCGGGGTCAATAAAATAAAACACCAGTCAAATACTGAGGTCGATGTAATTGCCTAACACTCTCATCCTAAAATGGTTTAATTTAGGAGGAGACTTATTTCAGTCATCGTACTGCAGCCATGCTGGGACACCATCTTAATGGGTTTAGTCGAACAAATCGATCCCAATACTTATCTTTAAGCCTCGTACTTATTCTATCACACTCTTTTGCCGAACCGCTAAGTGACGTGACATAAACCAATACCGGCTGTCAGGTGGTGATGGTGGACAAACACAAATTCACACACACACACACACACACACACACACACACACACACACACACACACTCACGCACGCACGCACGCTACATACATACACACACACGCACGCACGTACACATACATACACACACACGCACGCACACGACGGTCTTCTTTCAGTTTCCGTCTACCAAATCCTCTCACAAGACTTTGGTTGGCCGAAGCTGTAGTAGAAGACATCTGTCCAAAGTGCCATATTGAACTCGCAATCATATGGTTGGGAAGCAAACTTATCACGAAGCCACAATTTTGTTTTTACCCAATTTTGTGTAAATTATTATAATTATTAGCACCAATATTGGTGGGCTACAAATTCTCGGCAAATCTAGCTCATGGCCTAGTTTCGAGTTTTCGTTGCAATAGTTCTGTTAATTGCCTTAACTCTAACTTTATGCAGAAGTTGTGGTCAAAGATAAACATCATAATCCAATTATCTCCAAGTTTCTATGCATAAATATAAACTACAAAACAAGTTAAACAAACTTAACGAATCGGATCTTTGAGGTTTTCGTCACTGTTTACAATTTTGTTCTAATTGATTTCAAATTTGGTATATGGATTAAGTTTTGTTTACTAATTATGAAAATGAAATTCATTTTCCATATAAATCCATAATTAAAAAGTTATTAGCCTTTAAAATTTGCAAAATTTGGGTATTTTAGCCAATCACAAGCGAGTATTTTAGATATCACCGTGGTGAAGAAGCAAAAAGCACCACTCGTTCCATAGCTGATTGCGAAGAACTCTATTTCCATAGTAGCCAAAGATGTTGTGCATGCGCACAAGGAGTGTAACCACCACTTGTTCTATAATTGTTTATTTTCATAACAGATGGGACTCACATTCAACAAATTGAAAGTATCTGGGCATGGTTGACTCTTATGTTTGTGAATTTATGTGGAGAAAGAGATACGGGAAAGATAATTTATTTTATAAAATCCTAGAGCGTATTGCAAACTTTCGTTCTTGAAGTTTTTTTAAACTAATAAATGTCTATTTTAAACAATGTTTTGATTGTTATTTCTAGCAACTCCAGTTGGTTTGTTCGTAGCTTTTAGATATTTAATTTCCTTGTGAATGCTTTGATATTAATTTTGCTCCTGTATATTTTAATGTTTTGGTTGTTATTTCTAGCAACTCCTGTTAGTTTGTTCGTTACTTTTAAATATTTAACTTCCTCGCGTAACTAGTTTAATGTTTTGACATGCCGATGCCCCCACCCACCCCTGATGATGGAAGAGGCAACGAACGTGCTGTTTTCTGATTGGCTGAAAATTCTGAAAATTATCAAACTTTGAACACCTATAACATTTTTGCAAAATTTTTCTAGAATAAATGAATAACAAATTCGGATTCAGCTCCAAAAATTTCATATATATGATACATAAAAAAATTTTTTTAAGATAATTGTAAAGAGTGACGAAAACCACAAAGATCCAACGAATCTAACTGTTCTTGTTTTTGTTTTTTCTTTAGTTTTTGTAGTTTGTTTTTTTTTTGCCTCATGTCAGCTCTAACTAATTAGATCTATGATCAAAGAAGTTTTAGTTATGACTATTCCATCTTTATCTCAGGCATTCAAGGACATCATTATCCCAAAGTTAACACACAATTTACGGTCGTTAAAAAGTGACAGTAAAATTATAGATATTGATGAAAACAGTCACACTTTTCAGTGGTGTTCTTCGCTGAGTTATACTACAATGGAACGATGTTCAGCTACTTCTGAAATACGTAGCATATCACTAAAAGTTACTATGTATGTAGGTGCCTGTGGACGTGGCATTACAAGGGAGTTATTTTTACCTTCTTATCATGAAATTTCGGCATCTCACAGTCGTCACTTCTGATTTCTATCGCAACTTACTTTTACTTTTTTTACGACTGTAAACCGCATGTTAACCTGCCCCAACGTGCTCTTATCTTTCCGTGACAGCAGAGTATAATTTAAGGGCTGATCTCCCATAAATTACTGATATTTCTAGCAAGTCGAATGACCTCATAGAGGATCTCTCATTGGCTGGAACTAAATTTTGTACATGCTGGAGATGACCATAATTCTGCAACGAATTATTGTCACCTCCGGATAAAACTGTCTTATCATCATCTAGGTGCTCTCCATATGTCCAGGGGTCGGCTTGTCAAGCGTTTCTAGTTCCTTCTGTGTAATGTTGCATGCATAAAAACAGCCAGGCTCTTGTTTCCACTCCATTCTTTGATGTTATCAGTTTAAACATTTTTGACAGCTACTTGCTTCTTTCCCCTCCACACTTCCGGCAAGATGGTTTTGGGTAGTGATTTGTGGTGCATCGTATGCACCAAATATGAATATGATAGCTTTGTGGGCTTGGTTCTTGATAGTAAGGTCTATTTGGACATTCAGCTCTTCTAATATTGCAGCATTTGTTATCTTGACTTACCAGCTTATTCTATCCAATCTACGAAAGACCCACATTTCAAAGGCATCTATCTTCCTTTCCATTACTCTGTACATTATCCAAGTTTCAACCCCATAGACTACGATTCGCATAATATAACCATTTACTAGCCTCGATTTTAGGTGCACCTCTTTTGAGGTGAATTTAATTCTCGTTCTTATATTAATTGACTGAAGACATATATATTACACCTTATCGTAAGTCGAAGATAGCCCTTCTGTTTTGATTTTTGAAATCAACATTAACACCGTTGTATTGATTGCATGTATTAAGTTATACTCTAAACAAATATTTAGCAACTTCTTGTCCCTGCTTAAAGTTTTGCTCATTGTTTCTTTACTTCTTTGCGAATTTAGTTTTAAGTCTTTCATTGCTGTATTTCATTATTTTTCTTTTTGAATCAGGTTAAGGTTTATGTTATTACAGTTGTACATGGAAAGTGTGGAGATGATGGGTGTTAGTTTATAAACTTCACTCCCCCACCAGCGCCCAGTTTGTCCCCTCCCCCTCTCTGTCTGTCTCTCTCTGTCTCTCTCTCTCTCTCTCATCCTACGTGTGGCGACGCATCTGTGTTGTGTATATATGATGACGCTGAGATCATGGAAGTGTTGCCTTGCCTGCTGTTGTTTATACTCGAGAAGATAAGGGTGCTGGGTATTGGTGGGCAGACGCCATTTCAATGGTATTTACATTTGAAAGAAAGCTTTTCTCTCTCACTCTCTCATTACCCTGCTTCAGAACTTAACAAAGTTTTGCTTCATAACAGCACCCCCTATGTCTTATCATAACATTTACAATAATCTGTCTTTAGGTTGACATTCAAATTTACTGCACCTCTGCTTAGGGTCTCAACCTCACACAACTCTATTATCATCAGCACTGTCGCATCACCGAAGACTAACCATTTGGATTCATTTGTGCGACATTCTCTGCAATAACATCTGTTAGTTACTCCAGACTTTCTTTTAACGTTACTTTGGCTAGATTAATGTAAAATCAGAGATGTCACTTGTTTGTTTTTCTTTCTGTTAGAATAGAAAGACATTGTAAGTTAAAGAAGGCAACTGATTCCACCGTCTTGCACATTATTATTTTAACAGCAGTTTATTCTTCATATCTCAAACACCAGTAGCGTCACTTTTTTGTTTTCGATGACGAATTATAATAGCCTCTTTCTGGAAATTACTCTTGCTCTTAATCCCACAACACTACCTCACACTCCGGCCCACAATATCACCCTCAGTCCTATAACATTTATCATCTCAGTTTAGCTCCACAAACATTAACTCCATCGGCAGTTCCACAACGTTACTCCACTCTCAGCTCTACGGCATTATTCCACCCTCAGTTCTACAACATTTATTCTACCTTCACTCCTACAAAATAACTCCACTTAAAAGTCGCACAACGTTACTCTACAAATGGTCTCAACATTATTCCATCGTTACTCACAGAATGTTATTTTACTCACAGTTCCACAACACAAATCCTCCCTCAGACACACATTACACTAATCCTTCACCAGTTTCACTACTTCAGTCTCACTTTTGTAAGACTAAAATCAATTTACCCTATTGTCGCAGTATTATGCTACTCTTGTCTGGGCTCTAATCCTTAACAGTGCTCCTCATAGTTTTACATCCGCTCTAAGTTGTTAAATTTGGGACAAACTATTGCGAGTAAACTTAGTTGCTTTTTCTTCACTGATGTGAGAAAGATTTCAGCTACATTCGATTGTAGATTTCATACCCCTCTGTTACCAACAATATATATATATTGTGACCGTGTGTGTACCGTTGGCGATTTTTTTCCTCTGTCTTCCCTTCTCTGGATCTTTCCTTCTCCTATGTTTCCGACGAAGAGCTCCGCTCGAAACGTTAAACCCTCCTTCTTTCCTTAGAATCCAATAATACTATATTTGTTGCACGTCCTCGCGTTGTTGTGTTTTTTTGTGCTTTCTTGTTTGGATTAACTATATATATATATATATATATATATAACTGCCAAGTCATTACCAACTTTCTAGAAGCAGCCAGGATGAACACTCTGAAGGAGAAAAGATTTCAGAGTTGAACTGGGTCTAATCTATCCACAAATGATGGAGACCACTTCTGCAACAGGATCTGCAAATCCCGGATAGGTTCCTACTCCCACATGAGGCGACACGCCAAAACATCGGACTCAGAACACTATGCAGCCTGGTCCTGCTAAATCCTCATTCGTTGAAGTGATGAGAGATTCCAAAACTAACAATAACACACACACACACACACACACACACACACACACTGGGTGGATTATAGCTGCTGTAATTACCAGCCTTCACAAATTTGGCTTCACGCCTTTCATGAGTCATATCGGATAAATTATTGTATCATTCTTTCACCCAATGATTCAAGGAAGGAGATCCACTGAAATGGTTAGTTCGTTGCTGCATAACGATGAAAGGTAGGTTAGAGTTCAGTAGACAGTAACCGAAGATAAAAGGGTTTCCTTCTCTTTGTAGTCTTCTTCCTGTTTTACTTATTGTTGAACAGTTGGATTTCTCTTTGTCGAGAACAAGATTCAGCGAAATAGTCAATATTGACCCCTGGGTATCTATGTAACTATCTAAAGGGGTGGTACACACTGAAATGATTGTGAGTTCTAAAAGTGCTGAGTTAGTAGTGAACTGAATCGGGAGAGCGAGGTAATTTAAAGCGAAAGTTCACTAATTTCCAACTAAATATCGATGCAATAACTAATATTCACCAAACACATATTTCACATTAAATATTCCGACTCTATGAGAACGGGAAACAATTATATAAAGCCGTTCATCCAGCACTCTTACGCTTCTGCCAAATGGTCGTAACGGTTCATAAATATTGAGTTGAATTTTACTGCAGCCGTTTCCTTGTGTATTTTGGAGACACGCTGGATTCAACAAACCTCAGTTCACTTAACTCACCAAATTAGGTGCTAAATATTCTGGGAATGTTACTCTTTTTTTCTTTTTTTTTTTTTTTGAGGTTGAAGACATAGATGTGAGGGATTTATTTTTTACTGCTAGAACTTATCCCGTTGGATCATAAATGTTGGTGCTTATATTTGTATAAGTAAATTTAATTAGCGTGTGAAGATTGCTATGGTTAAAGCCCAACTTAATGAGAGCCCATCATCCTTCTCGTCGTTTCCAATCTCCGTAGATTCTCTTCGAGACTTGTCCAGTATGAGATTTCTCATTCAGATTTAGACATCCTTTAAAAATCATATTATGAATAAAATGGAGTGATGCTTTGGAAAAGAAGAAAAAAGACTGATCTTTATATATATATATATCTTTTACCTGTTTCAATCATTAGACTGCGGTCATGCTGGGGCACCGCGCCTTGAATTTTTAGTCGAATGAATCGACCCCAGTACTTATTTTTTAAGGGTGGTACTCATTTTATCGATCTTTTTTGCCGAACCGATAAGTTACGGGACATAAACACACCCACACCGGTTATCAAGTGGTGATTGGGGGGGGGGTAAACACAGACACACACACACACATATTTATGACCGTGAGTGTCCATATGTGTGTGCATTTTTTGCTTAGTTTTGGTTTTCGTTAAACAGAAACCAATACACAACGCACAAATGCATTTGCACTCGCATATTCATGGACATTTACAACTACAAACAACTCCATCTCAATGCAATTTCACTTACAGAGAACACCACAATATGTACATCTATTTAAATACAGATGAATACCAGACACAAATACGAAGAAAAAGATAGGTGAAGAGAAATCATTGAGAAAGCCATAACCGTGCTGCGAAATACTGCGACAAATCCTTTAACGGATTAACAAAAAAGTAATTAGTGGAATTACAACCAGGGAAAGAGTCTCCTTGTTTTAATACACAATTTCACACATCAAGAAATTTGTGAAACACACACTTATATATATATGTGTGTGTGTGTGTGTGTGTGTGTGTTTGTGTTTGTGTAGCCCACGAGGCTTATGTGCATACTCTTTAAAACGTAAATATATACACTTTGAAGCATGAATATATACAATGTTGTGCATATAGACACATGTACAATTACATGCCCAGTACTTAATTCTCCGACATATATAAATCTGTACGTTGGTACACATACACACCCAAACACACGGACGCATGCAGTATAATACTCTCCATCCCACATTGCGTGGTTAGAAACAAAACAAAACCCCGCAATATATTGATAGTTTTTAATCCGTTTCCCCAATTAAACTATGAAAATATTTCATTTTAGGATATATTTTTCCCATTTGCACTATTCACATTAAATATTTGGCTGTGTTTTGAAATGATATTAACGGTAGTGTTATAACTGCAATATAATTAGGTCAAGGTACACAAACTGATATAAAACAACTGTACTTGCTTGCAGTCGCTCAAATATTTGTGATATGAGTAAACAAAAATATAAATAAAATAAAGAATGTGATGCGAATTGGAAATCAAAGTCCAGTATTGGAGATAGACAATTTATAGCTTTCCGTCACGCCCAGTTCCAGATCATGACAAAATAGTAAACGCTACTTCTATGATGACTCCTTCCAAAATATTTTGGGCTCCACTTGAATATTCCAGCTTTATTTATGTTTTTGTTATTGTAACCAATAAATTTGAAGTATGTATTTTAGAAGCTTGCCCTTTTTTAGTTTTTATTTATCTATCTTATTTTGTTTATACTTATCTTTATTTAATGTGAAAGCTATGGAAATATCTTCAGGACCAGTGCACCGAATGTTATTGATAATGCTATGGGTCTCCGGATATTCCATAAAAACATGAAAAAAAAAAATGATTTTTCAATGATTTGTGGAGTGAGATAAGGAAACTTTAAAAATTGGCATGCGAAGTATGGAATCTTTACTTGGTTACCCGATCTGTTAAAATAGCTAAATCTCCCTCAAATTATTTCTTTTGCTGTCTTAAAAACGATATGTTCAATACTGTAGCCCTGGGTTTTCTACGCATAAGAAAAAAACGTGATGGTCACAGTTAGAATGCCTTGGATCATAGGTCTGTAGACCGCGAGTTAAACAGCAATAACAGTTGTCTAACATAAGAGATGCAGACATTAGAGCATAAAGGAAAGGAAATGTTTTGCGAGTTAGAACAGCTGCTTGTATTATCAAAGCCTTCTTAAAGACAAATAAATGGCTGACTAAACTTCGTTTTATTTCTTGTACAGAACATGCTAGAAAAAAATGATTTGGCTGAGGAAATTGTACTTTTATATACGAAAGTTGGTATCTTGTGTAGCGATGGTGGAACTAAAATTAAGTAAAAGTCAACAAATAAACAATATCAATAAACTTACGATATAAATATGACCCTTGGGGGTCATATTCGAGCTTTATCAGTTGTTACTTTCTCTTTCAATAAAGCTGTATGAAACTTATTTTGATTTGTTTTTCCGATCTTCTCCAGGAATTTATAAATAGCACAAACATTCGGATGAAATGCGATAAAGCCAACTGTATAATTGCATGGAAACTAAAAATTATTAATAAATATAGCCTTGACCTATAAAAGTTAGAATAGTAATTTTAACTTTAAATGGAATCATTCTTCTCTCTCGTTCGTGATTTAATCTCATTTGTCATTCATTTCATATTTGTTACTTAATTCCAAACTGTGTTACTTAATTCCACACTGGTACTGTGCTCTATGCTGCAGTGTTTACATACGCCTTGAGGTTTCCTCACTGAGTTTGTACATTTGTTATGCCATCCAGCACTACATATCTATTTTTAACTTCCTTTGTATATTTTTCTATGTTTCGTTCGGCTTTAGTGATCTAACAGATAGAGTAACAAGCATTGAGGTCCTTGGACGAACAGAAACCACAAGAAAACTCTTTAACAGCGTAAGGAGGCAACAGTCCAAGCTCATTAAACATTAGTGTTAGAAGACAAAGTCTTGAATACTTAGTGACAACTAGAAAACTAAACGGAAGAAAATGCCGGAGAAAACAGCTGGTTACAGAATGTTATGTGTGGACAGGAGATAGAGCCCCATGATCGCTGACGCCAATAGGTATAGCACAAAAAGAAAAAAATTAAATCATTACAATGCGATTGAAGTTTCGAATTTTGTTGTTTTTACCTCGCTCAGTATAATAGCCTTTTGTATATTTTTGGTGAAAAATTTCCTGTTTTTATACTTTACATTCTAGTTTGTTTTTTTTTTTTATTAGAAAAAAAAACATAGTATTGTAGTAAAAAAAAGTTGCATCCCATAAAACACCATTTTTATTTGAAGTGTTGTGTTGGGACAGACAGTCATTCATAGTTATCAGCATAAAACATGAGATAAAAGTGCTGAGCGAAATAATTCTGCAAGCTCAATATCCGGAGGAGGCAATTTCTTTCACTCGTTTAAAGCGATTGAAAAGGCGTGTACGTTATGTAATCTATTCATTTCACTCACCTACATATAATATAAACTTGGTAACCAGGTATCTGTGCAAGAAATCCTATAATGATAATAATTCAGACTCTATTCATGTTTCTGTGTTTGCTTTAAAACTTATATTAAATTTTTAGATACTATGAAAACAAATTAATTATAGTGCCAGCTAACCTGATTTAGTCATTCATGGCTGCTTTGAGTAAACCTTCTTAAACTTATACCGAAGAAGTAGGTCTTTCTTCCTGTTTCGTACAATGTTTTATGTTCCATCTACTCCTGTCAAATCTAACATTATCGTCGTACTTATCACAATCATCATCACCAACATAACAGCAGCAGTAGCATCATAGCCATCATGACATAACCGTTTTACTTTTCGTCATACGTTTAATTATACACCTTAGTTCCGTCATCTCTTTATTATTATTATTATTATGGGTATAATAGTAAAAGTTTACTAAACAAAGAGTATGACATTGGGAGAAGGTGGCAAAATGTAAAAATATAAGTTTTTTGACAAAAAAATTCTTTCACAGAAACAAACAACTACCTAATCCCTTGCTCTTGTTCTTCTCCATAAAGTAGTGATAGCTATTTCTAAAGTCCAGCGATCTTGTGAGACGGGTTGTAATAGTAAACGTTTCCCAAAATATTCGTTTCTTATATGAACAAGAAGCCTTATCATTATAGTAGAATGTCAAACAAGATTATGAGGCATTTATACCTTTCCCAAACGCATTAATATGATTCCCTTTCTAGTATAAATACAGGCCTGACTCACAGACTTCGGCGTCATTAACTTGATCTGAAATATTGGTTTTGCTTGACTAGACACAAAGGCTTTATATTTTAAAGGAAGGAAAGAGAAAGTTGTGATATTCATACATTATACAAAAGACATTAGTAATGCAAATAGCGAATGCGTATCAATGCAAAGTCCATATCAGCGTTGCATTCTTGATTTGTATGGAACATAAAATATTGATTTTTTTTTAAAAAGGCACAATTGAAAATATTTGGTGAGTTGGTGGTGAAATTTCGTGGCTATCACGCATTTCTCAAAACCATCAGGAAGTACAGGCGAAGTAAAGCAGTTTCAACACTGAATCTAAATTAAGTCACGTTCTTGGTTTATGATTTAGATAGAGGCATTGTTCTCTGACATATACTTGAAATATATACTTACGAAGGAGTGCTGAAAAGTTCCTGGCTTTGGGTAAACAAAAATACAGGAAGATCAGTTAATTATGATTTTATTCAACATATTTCACTCTCAGATTCACACGCTTATTGCAATTGCCCCTCAGTTTTTCTTATCCCTGTAAAAGAACACGGAAAGTTGGGGCTCCAACCAGGCCTTTCCCGACACCCTTAAAGCCAGGGACTTTTCAATACCTCCCTCGTATATATTGAACACTTTCTAATTGTAGGCTTCCTGCATAAAAAATAAAAAGAAAACAACTCTTCCCGTACTTGTATTTTCTCTCCGAGCATCCAAGCAATGAAACTGTTTCTTTTCTTACTGTTAGTCTTCTTTTTTTTCAAACTTTTATCTACTTCAAAGACATTTTCTCTAAGTACTCCTCAGTCCCACTGGTGATTAGTTGTCAAAATATCGTCAATAATATCCTTGGTTGGAAGTACTCTTCAAAAATAATAGTTTACTATCACTTTTAAAATGCCACACAAATATAAATATATCATGATGTAATCAGATAGATGATAAGGGTGAGAGAGAAAAAGATGAATTACTTAATTTCTCTTCTCTCTCTTTCTCTACTTATTAAACCATCTGGTATGTGTTCACAGCCGTTTGTTGAATGGATTTACATTACACACTCAGTGTCCATTTGTCATACACAAGTCACATGGGCTACGAGGAGAGTGGGAGAGAGACGTGTTAAATATTGCTTCTGTAGAAAGAGCTTTAAAGTTTGACAATAGCACTGTGCTAGGTTTATTCAGATGAAGCCAGCTGCTGTAACTATATTGAACTAGCAAGAGACAGCTCACAGAAATGAATTTAATTACACATGAACTATTGTCTGCTGTGCACTTTTGTGTCGCATCTAAGCTTTTATCAGTCTTTCCGCTTGCCTACAGATTTTTTTGGAAAATCTCACATAGAATTTGGCCAGCAGGTGGATGAAAGGGGCAGGTGACTCATTTTATTTCTTGATCCTGACGGCTCTGACTGTGAAGATTAAGCTTATTTAACAACACGAGTAAATAATAGAAGTCTTTAAATAACCCTCAAACTTAACTGTTTTGACGACTTATCTTTAATTTTCAGAATAAACATTTTATTTCATAATATACAATATTTTCTTTTTTAAATATGTGTGTTTGTATATGCACGCGTGTGTATACTGTCATAATGGTAACATGCAAATATACGTGCTAATGTATGTTTTACGAATATCTTTTGCATCTCGAATGTTCCCTACCTCGGCTTGACAACCGGTGTTAGTTTGTTTACATCCTCAGACGGATAGAATATGTACCAGACTTTAAAATTAAGTACCGGAATCAATATGTTCGACTAAATCCTTTAAGGCGGTGCCCCAGCATGGCCGCAATCCAATGACTGAAACAAGTAAAAGATAAAAAGCCATCTTTCTTGATGTCAAGTTTCAAAGAGAAGGACCACTTAAGACAAATGAGCAAATTATGAATCTTCAAAACACCACTATCTATCTTATCGATATCTTTCCGTTTCAAATTCTCCAAGCTTAAAGCAAGCATTTAATGTAGACCCTAATGGATATTTTATTTCATTAAAAAACATACTTAATAAACCAGTTAACTGTTGATGTTGCTCTCTCTCTCTCTTTCTCTCTCTCTCTCTCTCTCCCCTCACCGATTATATTACACTCAAATTTTTTAGTTCACAGACACGAGTAGAGTGGTTAATACATGTAGTGGAGCTTATTCATTCGTTCGAAGCTGATCTGAGTCTCGATTGTGTGCGATACTTCAGAGAAGAATAGGAAAAGAATGCTATAGATATGATTTGTAAAGAAGAGTTCAAATGGCATTGTCCCGTTCCAGAATGTTTTATTTATCTGATCCCTATATGAAGTCGCTATTTTTTTATTACGTCTTATCGCTACATGTATAAGCTAACTCAGCCCTACCTGTCTTAACTAAATCATGTCGTAGCCAACTCGTCTTCACATGTATCTAACTCATCCCTACATGCCATAACCATCTTATTCTTACATGTTTAATTATCCCTGCCTGTCGTAACCATCTCATCCATACACCTCATGGTTATGTCATTCATACATGTAATAACTGGTTTGCTGTAAATTGATCGCATTAATTATATCGCGGCAAATAAATCGCCTGGTAACTTCACTGCAAAGTAATAATTACATTTAATTAGTTTGTAATTCTCAGAGTAAATACACTGTATTTCATTAAAGCGGGTATGCAGATATTTTGAATCTACCTCACCGAGTGACAATGGTACCCTGCATAGTTACTGGTTGTCCCATGGCAAGGTATAGCACCCGTTCAGCCACCCTGCTAGGGATATAGCGAAGTCATGGGACTGCAGCATGGCTGATTGTGAAAAGATAGCGGGGAGCTCAACTGAACCAATGGTGCTTCTTACATTGATGCTGAGGTGAAGGAATCCTAGAAGATCAACAGTCAGGATCATCAAGCTCTATCAAGAGAGTAACTGCAGTGCATCCATAGGGGGTGACGTCCATGGCTGTGTAATCATCCCACGAAAGATTCGCTATAGCTCAAGCTCCCAATTCAAATTCATAACAATAGAATTGGATGGTTACAGAGAGTTAGGGGAATCCGCAGAAGCAGCGCAACCGAAGAAGAATTTCATTAAAACTTTTAAAAGAAATTCAAAGACAAAGAAAAAATTTCATCCTTCGATCACGAAATTTTTATCAATCTTCAAAAAAAAGGAATACTTTAAGGAGCGAAATAATAATCGAAAAGTATGACGCCGGCGCAAAAAATTCCACATCGCAAAAGAATTACACAGATGAGGCAGTGAGAGGGAATTCAACGCATCGTCAATGAATATCAAAGTCACGGAATACTGGATTATTTTAAGAGCATTACTCATAATTTATCATTTATCTTTTTAGAATAATTCTTGTTTCCCCCAAATGAAAACTGAGTAAAAATACTGCATTTTTTTCTGGGTTGTGAGCTTTTTACTTTTTGACTATGGCTGTTGAGCACATTTAATATTTCTTTATCTCTTTCCACCGAGGTCGACTTTGCCTTTCATCCTTTCGGGGTCGATAAATTAAGTACCAGTTGTGTACTGGGTCGATCTAATCGACTGGACCCTTCCCCAAAAATTTCGGCCCCCGTGCCTAGTGTAGAAAAGTATATTTCTTTGTCTCTGATTTACCTTTTCACAGCTTATGAGATGCGATGTAATTACCCTAAAACTTCTATGTATGATTTGGCATTATATTTACTTTGCAAATAGATATATAAATAATTACAACGATGTAAAGGCTCGCCATGTAATCACTTTGCAATGAAATTCGTAGTCTTAGTTTCTGCCGCTCTCCAAGGAGCATAAGCTGACTCGTTTCTGTAATTTGAATACTGTAGGGAAGGCTGGAAGCTTTGCACTCCATCCCTTTTTATTTCGCACCGGTCTCTAGCCGGTTATGCCAGATACTTACCCAAAATTTCGAAGTCAGGAGAGGATCCGTAATCCTAAATAACTGCTCGTTACAGACAGTCTGCCAGAGCCAGCTGTGCTTAGGACTCATCTTAGACGGGGTCGCTACGCCCTGGAGTTATGACTGAGTTTACTACCCACTACCAAGGCGATGTAAACTGGCAGATTTACAGCGATGAATTTACTGGAGGCCGTTGAAACCATCGCATCAGTCAGTCTATGTTTTATTAATTCATCTTTGCACGTTGCCCGTACCATCGAACGAGCTACTACTTGGTCACATGAACTGCAAGAAATAGCAGCACAAAATCCCTCGAATCCTTAGAAGGTTATATAAGGATAGGTAAGATAATAATGGTTGGAATTAGATCATAGGTCTGCTTGTTCAGAGTTGATCTAAGAAATGAGCAACAAAAATCTCGTTCCAACAGATCGTAGCTAACGATATTTTTTGTGTATTTTAACCCTAAAGAATATATTAGTCCACACACTTGGTACCAACATATGTTAGAGAACCATGGCATTAATTAAATAGATTTTCACCTGATGTTAAATTCAGGTTTAATAAGTGAAAAAAAAACTGTAAACTGAGATGAGATTAGTACACGCTTCCTCTACTCAGAAAGCCACCACCCTTATCCGCCAAGCCAGAGAAGAATCTTTGCACTCGACTGCAATTTCTGTTCTTGTTTCCTTTTGGTGTTGAAAAGAACAGTGAAATTAATATATATATATATATATATATATATAAATTCTTAAAAAAAAAAGGATGATCTGTACCAACATACATCCCCAACGATGAATATGCTAGTGTATGTATCTATGTATGTATGATCGTACACACACACACATACACACACATATATATATGTACGCATATATGCATATATTAGTTATCATTGGCATGAAGTAACTCGATATGCAACGACCGCAGCTGTTCGGCTCGTGTTGAATAATCTCTCTCTCCTACCGCTAACTTATCCACTCCCACACATTTCATATCTGACTATTTTTTTTTAAAGATTATTTTATTACTTGCCAACATTGCTTTTCGTCACATTACTCTTCTTTATCAATACCTCTCCAATACTCCTTCTTGATCGTTCATTTTCTCTCCCATCCTTCATATTCAAAGACTTCATATAAAATAATTATTTGATTACAGTTTTAATCTAGCCTAGTCGAAATAAAAATAAATAGAAAGAAAGAAGTGAGGGAGAAAAATAAAGAAGAAGCTCATCTAAAGTTATCTCATGTATGCTCATACTGACATGTTTACCCCCGTACCGAGGACACCTGGAAGAACTAATCAGTTTCCACCCTTAAAGATACCCGTTGAGTATTTCCTATACCACAATCGGTATTACAGACTTATTCTGTTTAAAACTAGCGAAGAGAGGCGCCGGAAGACACGAATTAAACGTTTCAGAACTTCCCAGTTTTGTGTTACTGCATTCTACGTATTACATTATATCAACTTAGCTTATGTGTTTGGAGACAGTTACAGTAACGAGTGTTTGGTCTCCTACTGATTAATTCACACCAACCATTTTCACGTCTCTTGTATTTCCTGCTTGAACTAGTCAATGAGCCATGATACAGATCTATGAATCTTCAAAGACCACGTAAACACAGTCTGTAAACTTCTCCAAGTGTGTTATAGTAACCTTCATTATTTTGCTAATTATAGAATTACTTGCAACATCATATTTGAAAGGTCTTTAAAACAAAAAATTAAGAAGATTGTTGTAAATAGAACCAAACTGTTACATCAGATAAAACAACAGAAAAGGTAAGTTTTGTCAAATTCTCTGCATCCACCTCCTTCTAATTCGTCAATTTGATATTTTGGAATTGAACAGGTGATTTCAAACTAAGGCGTTTAAAAAGAAAGAGTATACTATTTCTAGTTTAAAGAAAAATTAACGATAGCTGCATTTTGTGTCTCTTTTTTACATATACTCACTAGATACTCGATTATTTTACCAAACATGAAAACGTTACTTAAGAATGTTGATTATCATTTGCTCAAGCATACAACCAGAAATTGTTGTTGTTAGTCTTATTCAAGTCCCTGTGGTGTTCAAAATACTTTTGGCAGCAGTCGCTTTAGAACATAGAAATATTTTCACACTCTACCTACAACAGCTTCCCTTTTCTTCAGGCAATTGATGGTTAAAAAAAATTTAATGAGGCTGTAAAACATGATGAACGTTATTTACATTAAATAAAGTTAAATAAAGTTGAAGTTAACCGAAGAGCAAACACCAGGACCATCAGACTTTTTGTTTTCTTTTCTTTGACAGAGATATTCCGGTTATGTCCACTGTAGTTGATACCAAGAAGGATTCATAACAGTAACCTGCTGCTTTATAGACGGTGGCTTAATTTTAGCGTGATTAACTTCGGAGCAGTGATATAAATAGGCATTTTGAATCCCTTCCGCGAACGCAGACATAACATACGACCATAGGATTTTGCGAGTTAATGAGAGAAACTTTACGTCGTTGCCCTCTTCGTTGTTATTTATGTTTAGCTCTGATCAAAAGACATTCGTACTGTGATCGTCTAACGTTTTATATATATATATATATATATATATATATATATATATATATATATATATATATATATATATATGATTGATTCCAGTTTCAGCTTATGAGCTGTGGCCATGCTGGGGCACCGCCATATATATATATATATATATATATATACTGTTGTGTTTGGGGAGAGTAATCTTCTTTTTGTGCCTTATAATTTAACACTCACCGGTAAAATTTCCACTTTATTTCTTATTTTTATTTTCTTAAAATTTTCGTTGCACCTTGCAACATTTTCGATAGTCTTGAGTATAGGAAAATAAAAATAAGAAATAAGTGGGAATTTTACCGGTGAGTGTATTAAATTATAAGGCACAAAATGAAAATGACTCTCCCCAAACACAACAGAATATGCTTCAACACACGAACTCACATAAAGAATCTTGCAAACCAAATCCCAAAACGAAATATATATACATACATACATATATATATATATAATATATATATATATATATATATATATATATATCACTACGTTGTACAATGTGC
>NC_042999.1:125209620-125227120 GCF_006345805.1 Octopus sinensis
AAAATTCTGAGACTAACATGAAGTTATTCGGTTTGTTCCAGTGGGTATTTACCACAGCTGTGTGTGTGTGTGTGTGTATGAGGGCGTGCTGAAAAGTCCCTGGCTTTAAGGATGTCGGGAAAGGCCTTGTTGGAGGCCCAACCTTCCGAGTTCTTTTACAGAGCTTAGAAAATCTGAAGGACCGCTGCAATAGGTTTGTGAATCTGAGAGGGGAATATGTTGAATAAAATCATAAATTAACCGATCCTCCTGCATTTTCTGTTATCCAAAACCAGGAAGTTTTCAGCCCCCCACCCCCGTATAGTGGCGTTTAGAGGCAGAGATGATTTTAATAAATCAAGAATTTAAAGCTTAAAGAAGTATTACGAATTACTGAAAGAAGCCAGAAATAGAAATATCAGACATTTTAAACTGGTATTACAGTAGAGTGTGTGTGTGTGTTTGTGTATGCATATATGCATATACTTATTTATGATAAACACACAAATGTACACGAGTACGTACACACAGACATATACATATGTACATATGTATTTGTGTACGTATGTGAATGTACATGTGTGTGTATCATCATCATAGGTAATTTGATTCCAGTGAATTTATCTAGGTTTCATAAAATGGCTTTAAAAATCTTTATCCGTCCTAACAGACTATTTAAAAGGACGTGAAAATTGGAGCGCAGCGGAATCTAGGCTTCTTTGCCGTAGACCTGTTTCCTACTGTTGCGCACGCGCGTACACACACACACACACACACAGAGTAATATAAATAAATTCCGAATAAGAGTAGTTCATGAGTAGAAGTCTGGTCCTTGCGCAAGTGAGGTGAATTTGAAGGAAGTTTTTTTAAAACAACACAAACAGACGAATAACGGAAATATAAAGTTGATATGTTATTTTTGGTCGAGAATGAAGAAACATATTCTTGAAAGTTGTACGTTTGGGATTATTTAACCTTCCTCAGAAAGGAAAAAAAGAAAAGGAAAAATAAAAAATGTGGACACGTGCATCTTAGTTAATGTTATATGTTAATTAAAGATGCAGAATTAAAGAGACCATTGTGGTTTTTATGACTAAGAAGACGATACTCAACACAAGTGAGACGAGAGTGACTGTATACATGACGCGGTACGTGTGTGAGTTGCAATATGTTGTATGCATTTAGTGACTTGTAGCCGGTGTGTGTGTGTGTTTCAACATGTATATAACTACAGAAAATTCAGTCGATAATATAATTCACAACGTTGAGTTATACAGAGCTAGATGATTTGATATTCGCGTTGAATGACAGGAGAAAGAAGAGCCGTTGTAAAGGAAGAGACTGAAAACAGAGAGGTGATAAGAGTTATGGCCCGCTGAGGGCAGTGTGTCTGTGTGTGTGTGACCATAGCGTCATTCACACGCGAGTACGATATGGTAGTATGTGCCATTCTCTCACTAAATGTTTGGGGTAAATAGGTATTCAGGCATGGATCCTCTTGCAGCGGTTCCACACTTGTCTGAAGCAGAACATTCAAGATATGACAGGTGGGAAGGAAGAGAGGGTTACGTCAGCTCATGGATGGTATTAATTTCAATCGAGTAGACTAGATCAACGTGAAATGAAGTGTCTTACTCAAGGATACAACGCTTCACCCAGTTCATGAATCAAACCTGCATTGAGGTTACGAGAAAAAAATAAAAAGTGAAATCATACTTGACAAGGATCAAAATAGTAACTTTTACTGAATTGTGTACATTGATTGTTAAATATGCATTTTTAATAAATCAAGAATATATTTTGTATAGTATTTGATATACCTTTATTTTCTTTATGGGTAAGATTGATACGATCGCTGTTCAGTGTGACCATTTGTAAGTCGACGTTTGAAGGGAAAATGTGAATGAGGAAAGAAATACCAGAGGGATTACGTTCTGAAGAAGGATTGGATGTAGTAGTAAAATTAGGGCGTGTGAGATGAGACATAGAATGGATAAGAGGAGGAGAAACGGATGTACTGAGTGAGTTTCGACAGTGGGTGGAGGTTCTGGTGGTATGCAATTAACTAGAAGAGACCATTGTAATAGCAGAGAAGAATAAGGAAGAGACGCATCCTTTGGTTAAAAAGTTTAAAGGTGTCTGGTCTGTGGATCTTTGCCAATCAACAGGATGTCTTCTTTTTGAACTGTGTGTGATTTGAGGGACGTTTGGTCGTTATTACTTGCATGTCAAGCGTTGGCTCTTTATCTATCCGTTGTCTCGTGAGGAAATCTTTTGCCAGCAACTGTTGTTGTGCTCTTTGTTAACCCATCAAACATTGTTATGGCGTAAACATTCATTACTTTGTTTCTGCAGCCGTGTCTATGACTCAGGTTAGACGGTTTTGTGTGTAAGTGTTCACTATCTGTTTCTAGGTGAAATATCTAGATTAATGGAAGGACGGATGTATCACCTATAATATATACATAATAAAAGACACAGTTTTTTTTTTTAAGTTTTATCATCTACAAACATTTTCAGTGGCATAAATGTCATATCTTAATGATGTATTTCATATTTTAGAAAAAAATCCATCTGAATCTCCTTCAGCTATCTCGTTTCCTATTTCAAGCGCGCGCGCGTGTATTTATGTATGTAATGTGTGTGTGTGGATACGTATATGTTTTACACACACACGTATATGTGAGTAATTCCTTTTCGAACCTTACCTTTTTTTTCGCATACCTTTTCTTGCTTTTTCTTTCTTTGTCTTTGCCATTCCACACCACCCCGTCTCTCAAAATACAGTTTATTTCTTTTCCACTCCCGTCATGACGACAGAATTGAGGAAAAGTCAACATGACAGTATTACAGTGATTACGAGAAAGAAAGAGAGAGAGAGAGAATGTAAGCTATGGAATATGCTAGAATACTGGTAGAAGACGTGTTAATGTCATTACTGCTTTTCATTTATATATTTTTTTAACCAAAAACAACTCGAATTATAAGCCCCATCCCTCAGAATCGTCCTTTCTCGTACAAGAAACCCCATCATCAACAGCCACCTGCGATGGTTCTTTTTCTAAACTTTTCTAAAAATGGGATAAACGGGAAAATTGCACAATGCTTGGTTTAAATTTTTTTAATATTTATTGTCACTTTGCTATACTTTCTCTTCAATCTAGAAGATTCTTTCTCGTCAACAACTAATATCAAGTACAACGCAAGAAAATACAAATGTATACTTGGCAATTCATCACACCGCACAACAAAATACTACGATATAAAAATGCACTCATACATACACAATCATATATTATTTGTCTTCCATATAAACTCTTGATGAAATCTTTTGCATACTATTTTTACTAATAGCAACAACGTGGGCTGCAGTCTTTATGCGTTTCAAACCCGAAACCAGGGCGCTGAATACCAACTAAATTTTCATTCCACGAAACTTGTAACATTTTTTTTTCTTTTATGCATTGCTTTCCATCAAAAACATGTGTCCATGTTATTTTATATATTAATTGTTAAGTTGTTATTGCTTTCAAACTAGACATATGCTTTCTTATATACTGATAAAGAGAAGGAAGAAAATTAAGAAAGACATTGAGACATATGTAGATGTTTGCCTATTCTACGTATTATTCTAAAACTTGATATTATGTTAGCAAATGTGAATGGTTTGAACATTGTTTAAAGTTGAACAGGTTTCTTGAACTGAGCTTCTCTATCGAATGAAAGAAAATACAGAATTAGCAAGTGTGCACATACACACAGAGGTAACTAACATCGCAAATGGATATTGAAGAAACGCTTGCTTTGTCGAATTATTATTATTGTTTGACAAAATGAAGGGCGGTAAGCTGGCAAAATCGTCAGTATACCAGATAAAATGCTTAGCGGTATTTCTTCCGGTTTTACGTTCTGGGTTCAAATACCGCTACGGTTGACTTCATTTTTCGTCCTTTCGAGGTCGATAAAGTGAGTATTAGTTGAGCAATGGGATCGATGTAATTGAGTAGATACCTCACCTAAAATTTCGAGCCCTGTGACTAAAGTGGAAAAAAATCATATTACACTGTTACCAATACAGCATATGAGATATTTTAAAACATGAAAACAGTTGTAATTCAGGTCGAAAATGGTTAATTAATAAATAAATATAAATTGCAATTCCCATTAGAAAATAAAAATGTACAATTTGTAACACACAAAGTAATCATAATTGCTTGCTTTTTGGAACAGTAGAATCCAAGATAACTAACGGTGTTCTGCGTCGACAAAAAATAAATAATCTCGATATTGTAGGTGCAGGCATGGCTGGGCGGGAAGCTTGCTTCCTAACTACATCGTTCCGGTTTCAGTTCCACTGCTTGCCACCTTGGACAAATGTCTTCTACAGCAAAAGAGACCGATAGAATAAGTACCAGGCTCTTAAAAAGAAAAATAAGCCCTGGGGTCGATTCATTTGACTAAAAATTCTTCAAGGCGGTGCCTCAGCATGACCGCAGTCTAATGACTGAAACGAGTAAAATGATTAAAAAAATGATATTAAGTCTGAAAGGTCTAATGACTGCACCAGTATTTTCTTTACTTTCAAGGGTTCACAAAAGTGGGTTTGAAACTGTTTCTATATTCTTCAACATTACCTGCACGTTGTCATCGTTTCCTTTCCTGTTTTTATTCTCTGCTGTGTTTTCTTGGCAGATAAACTCAGAATAAAAATTTCAGTTGTGGTTCGTTTTTAAGTAAAAATGGAAAGATGTAGTCTGTCATAGCTACTTAAAGCTTCACGAATGACATTGCTTCTCATGCAAATAATCTCAGATGCATAGAAGATAATATTTATAGCAAGCAGAATTTGCGTGGGCAAAAATTAGAATGTAAAAGAAAAAAGAATAAAAGGAAAAAATAATAGATCTAGATTTTTTAAATGTGTGTACCTAGGTAAGAAAATAAATAAAAGTAGAGTAAAATGTAGATATTTATTTGTACATATATACACCCGCCGCGTGCTGAAAGATATTAATTCTTTTGACATCTTCCAACATATATATATATATATATATATATATATATATATATATCCCTTTCCTGATTATCGCTTTACCACTTACCTTATATTAATCTTTATTGCTCCTCTTCGCTCTCTTCCCTATGCCTATTCCATTCCTTTAGAATTCTGCTTGGTTATAACTAGAAATGACTCTGGCGAAAGTAGCATTAACTTTTTAGGTGGTTCAGTTTTTCTCAACCAATCGATGGCCAGCTTAGTAAACGTATCAATAAAGAGCCTACAATGACAACTAGAAACAGCTGTTAGTCAAATTTACTGCAAGAAACAAAGACCATTATTTTTGCCTTGTCTTGTACACGAGTATATATACAGGAGTTGGACAAAATAATGAAAATACCTATGAAAGCATCATAGCATAATTTTGAAATATCTATAAAACTGTCAAAAGCCTCCCATAGCTTCTCGGTCACTGATTTGTACATTATATTTTCATGTTTATCTAATAATTTGGCACAAACACCATTGAATTTGAAGAAAATAAAACAGTACACAATGCTTTCAAAACACACACACACACGCGCATATGAAGGGTGTCAGGGAAGGACAGCAACTTTGACGGGAGAACACGTTCGACTCTTTGGGGTGGTTCGTCCGCTCTGGTCTCCACCTGGCACCCAACTCTCTTTAGTGGCTCCATATAACTGTTTGCTTGCAACGGTGGCCATGCTCTGATAAACCGTTTCGACAAGTGGGCTAAATCAGGTGATGATAGCCAACGTGAATGAAACTCATGGTAGTTAGGGTTTGACTACCTATATACGTAGAGCTTGACTACTGGATCGGGTGGACTTCTAGAAGAAATCATCATAGTTCAGCGAAGAGTAACGCGGCTACTGCTACGCATTGTGGAGTGCACAGAGCAAGATGAGACAAGTAAGACATCTTGGTCATCAATTGTATTCGCCTCCATCCCCGGTCGTCTTGACTTGGTATTACCATTAAATTGAAGATGGTCACGCACGAGAGAGTGAAGTTGATGGTGTGCAATTCTTCTTCACTTTAAACTGTCACCACCAAAGTCATCAGTCATCTTCAGGATGACTAGATGGTCATCATCGCCTCGACAGACGAACATGATGTATATATGCATACACATGCATTCATTTGTACATGTATAAATACGTATATACAATACGCATGAATACATATGTTTCTAAAACGTTGGATTGTCTTGCTTCTTTCTTTGCTTTTTAAGAAAAGAAAAAAAGTACACTCTATATTATTTTTTAAATGTTTTTTTTTAAATTTCTTTTTCAAGTTTGCTGAATTTTTAAGATGTTCAGACCATAGAAATCTCGAGAATGTTTTTTTGTTTTTTTTTTTTTTTTAGAAAAAGACTTATTTATAAAAGATAGACAATGAAGTTTAAAAAATCACACGTTTAGCGAATTTAACGAATAACCCATATTCCAGTAGGTTTCATGATGGAGAAGAATGATTGAGATGTATTTAGTATAAGTTTGTGTGAGAAAGAAGTCTGTGGAATCACAGATGGAAGCACTTGATGAGGAAAGTTCAGTGTATTGAGTGATTCAGGAAGGATGTGATACTCAATTTTCTTGTTCAGATGAGAAAAGGCCGGTATCGTAATAGTAGAAGCAGAAAGATGAAACTTCGCATCTGGCAGTTGGTGGTTGTAATATACGAATAATTGACTGTTTGCGCATCATTCGAATGCTTTTCTTTTCGTTTGAGGTTTGTAATGTCTGATTGTGTAGCAGCAGTACCGTCCCAGGCATGAAAGTAGTAATGAAAAATGGGATGTTTGTGATTTGTCATTGAGCCAGTATCTATTCAGAGTTGCAATGTTTCTTTGGCTTTGAAAGGAAATTTGGGGATGTTATTATTCTAAGGTCGCTATTTAGTGATTGCAAGACGTTGTAAAGCTTAAGTGTTTGGAGAGTTTAGTTGTTACCCGAAAACTCAGAAATGTTAAAAAATGTTATAGTCTAAAAGACAAAACAAAATTCTATAGATATTTCTCACGTGGTGGTCGCTAGTTCCGTAACACTGTTAGGACATTGAGACACTGCTGAAGACTTACTCTTAATTTGGTGCAGTGTTTCTCAACTTTTTTTTTTGTCCAATATCCCACTTCGGTTTCTCTTAAAATACGTGCCCCCCCCCATAATAAACAAATAAAGTGAGTATATAGCATATACATAGTTTTAATTAAAATTTTGTTGCAACTGTTCACTTTTTACTTACTTTCGTCCCAATCTGAAGTAAACTACGCTTCACCAAAATATTGCCGCACCTTACACCACTCTTAAAAATACTGATTTAGTTATTGAGGGGAGTTAAAGCAACTGGAATAGTACCCCACCCAAGACCCACCCAAAGGAAGATTTGAATTCTGCCTTATACATTCTCTCCCGAAGCACCTGTGGGTTTCTGCTATGCCACTGTTTAATGTTAAACTCGGCTGTTTTCTCTTTCTGAGTGTCTGGAAAGTTAAATATCTTCGTAACGATTTCAATGCTGTAATGGTGACGGGTCATAAACTGCCGACCTCTTGACAAGTCCTACGCTACGCAGTTCGACTCAGTCATCCGAGTTCTCTTAACTGTGTGATAAAATCAAGAACATCATTCAAATGTAGTCTGTTCACACAGTTGAAACTATACCAAAGCCCAGTCATAATGGGTTATAAGAGAGACATAAATTAGAGAGAGAAAAAATGAAAGAAGTGCATGGTACATTTTTTTAAGAAGTGGCAAGCTGAGATTTTGTGAGAAAGGAGAGTAGTGAGTGGGATGTGTCAAGTTGAATGTTACTAGCATGAGGTTGAGCAGTGCGAAATAAGATGTATAATATATACATGTATATAACGACCTCCTTTCCAGCTGTGCCTACTCTGCCATTTAGCTGTGCACTCCTTGATGAGAAGGACTGGTTACGTAAAGTGTACGCATACTTGAGATAACGATAACCATTTATAACACTCTACACATATGTGCATGATCACACATATCACAAAGTACGTGTGAGTGTGTTTCACATACATACATGCATACATATATATATATATATATATATATATATATATATATATATATATATAATATATGAAACAATTAGTTTTAGATTGGGTTTAGGGATGGAGAGTTTATGGCGACGTTCTTTGTACCCACAGACAGTTCCCAATTTCGACATATTTACACAAGAGGCATCTGTATTGAATGAAAGGCCTAACGTCTTATGTCACACTCTGTTCTACAGAGTACCATCTCCTGCACTAGAACCCACAAGTAATTGTTGATACAAGAGTGTATGTAGATTAATAATACTAGAATCAAAATGTAAAAATAAGAAAATGTTGATATAATGGAAACTTTATTCGATGAACACACGCGTGTCGCGTGCGCATGTAATAATGAATGTGTGTAACATGTAGAGAGGGACAGGGGATCTCTGATAACTCAAAATGTTATCTCGTTTCACTTAATTATGACATCATTTTATTATTGCTGTTGCTTGTAGGGTGTTAACTTTAGGCTAACTTGCTGCCTTTTCGTGGTATAATGACATTAACTGAATCTTACGTCTTTTCAATCATGGTTTATAGTATACTTTGTTATATAATTGCATATCGTTCGGGGTCATTGTGTTCATTAATACAATGTGACAACATTATTTTTCATTTGATTGTATTTAACTTATATTTTAAAGGTGGTTGAGTAGCAAGATCGTTAGCATGGAACGTAATAACGGTTTCAAATTTTGGCACATGGCTAGCAGTTTTTGAGGGAAGGGGGAAGTTGATAACATCGACCTCAGTACTTGGCTGATTCACAGAAGACGCCTTTCTTCTATGGCTAAATCAAATATAAATTAACATTTCTTCACTTTTACTTTTGTAAATTTATATCAATAGAAGATGCAGGCGTGGCTGCGTGATAAGAATTTTGTTTCCCAACCACATGGTTCCGGGTTCAGTCCTACTATGTGACACCTTGGGCAGTGTCTTTTACTATAGGTTCCAGCCAACCAAGCCTTGTGAGTAAATTGTTATATATATATATATATATATATATATATATATGTAAATTTGTTTATATCTATTATATATATATAATATATAACTTTACTCACAAGGCTTGGTTGGCTGAACCTATAGTAAAAGACACTTGCCCAAGGTGTCACATAGTAGGACTGAACCGGAACCATGTGGTTGGGAAACAAAATTCTTATCACGCAGCCACGCCTGCATCTTCTATTGATATAAATTTACAAAAGTAAAATTGAAGAAATGTTAATATATATATATATATATATATATAAATTTGTTATATATATATATATATATATATATATCATATATATATATATATATATATAATTATATATATATATATAACAAATTTAATATATATATATATATAACAAATTTATATATATATATATATATAACAAATTTATATATATATATATATATATACAAAATTTACATATATATATATATATATAACAAATTTACATATTATATATATATATATATATATATAACTTTACTCACAAGGCTTGGTTGGCTGGAACCTATAGTAAAAGACACTTGCCCAAGGTGTCACATAGTAGGACTGAACCCGGAACCATGTGGTTGGGAAACAAAATTCTTATCACGCAGCCACGCCTGCATCTTCTATGATATAAATTTACAAAAGTAAAATGAAGACTGGAATTATATATTATATATAGTATATTATATATATATATATATTATATATATATATATATAATTATATATAGGGGTGGTGGTGGTGGGTGATTATGTCTGTGTTTGTCTCCCACCACCGCTTGACAACTGGTGTTGGACGTCTTTATGTCTCCGTAAATTAGCGGTTCGGTAAAAGAGACCAATAGAATAAGTACCAGGTTTTAAAAGAATAATAATAAGCACTAGGATTGATTCGTTGGACTAAATCCCTTCAAGGCGGTGCATCTGCATGGCCGTAGTGTAATGACTGAAACAAGTAAAAGATAAATGCATATTTTTCTTAATCAGTTTAATTTATTCGTCGAGTTTACTTAAGCTACAATGTCGTAATTTTAACATTAAATTAAGAAGCAATATTTCGGTGCCGATTTAGTATGTGATCTACATACATGATTCCGGAATAGCTTGTAATCTACATTAGTTCAAATGGTATAGTTTGTGATCTACACCGACTTTTTGATCTACATTTAAAATTCATATATTTGTTTTTCCATTACATTTGATTTGAATAGGAAAATCAATTGTAAACTGACTTTAAGAAATTTTGGAATTGGTTTTTTTTTTTTATTTTGTAAAAAGATCACTCATTTAATTTAACTGAAGAAATGACTAGAAGGAGCAGGAGGACTATATGCAACTGGTTCAATAAGTGCAGGGAAGTCTGCTCTTCAATTGGGTCTGTCGGTAACAGAGGACAAATTGTAGGAAATGTCGAACATGTTTAGCTCGCTCCTCTAATTATGATTGCAAATTTATAACAAAATTTTGAATGTAGATTACAAACTAATCTAGATTTATGTTGCTGTAGATCACACTGGCATGCAGATCACATACTACACCAGCACCCAATATTCTTATGAATGTTCTTTTTCTAATCACTGCTGTTCTTTGCGAAAGATAGTTTTCTTCATGACTGTTGTTTCATTGGGTTTCGAAAATGTTTGCACGAATATAAACGCTCTTGTATTAAATTATATATAATAGTACATATTCACTAATATAAACTATCAAATTTGTATAGTAAACTAACACAGATTTCGGTATTTTACTAGGCGGCGAGCAGGCAGAAACGTTAGCACGCCGGGCGAAATGCCTAGCGGTATTTCGTCTGCCGTTACATTCTGAGTTCAAATTCCGCCGGGGTCGATAAATTAAGTACCAGTTAGGCACTGGGGTCGATGTAATCGATTTAATCCGTTTGTCTGTCCTTGTTTGTTCCCTTTATGTTTAGCCCCTTGTGGGCAATAAACAAATAAGATTTCGGTATTTTTTCAAATTTAAAGTGATGCAGGGTGAGATTTTTTTTTTTTTGCTGCGATAGTTACAGGCATGTTTCTCTATCAAATGAAAACAAAAGCCTATTTTATTGAATAAATTGCCATGAAATATGTGTAGGAGGATTGGTAATTGCAGTAGAGAAGAAATAATTCAATTGTAGAAATAGAGGGTAAAAAAAATTGCAACACTGAGAATGAAAATAAAATACTCGGAGCCAAGCTGAAGAGAAACAATTTCTGTGTGTGTGTGTGTGTGTGTGTGTGTGCGCGTGTGTGTGTGTGCGCGTGTGTGTGTTGCCAGCAGATAAGCGAACTATTCACATGTTTTACTGCATGGGTAGATGTAGAAAGGAAATCGCCTGCAAGAGTTCATTGTTTCACTCTATCACCGCTCCCACCGCAAGGCCCACAACAATCCTTCATCATTACAGTCACCAATCCCAAAGTTAACGTCATCATCATGATTATCATCATTACAACAATCACAAAAAAAAAAAACACCAACGAGATCATCGTCGTCGCCGTCGCCACCAGTCAACAGTTATCATTACTATAGTCATCATTACCATTATCATCTCCACCACCACCACCACCACAAGCAATATCATCATTACTACTACTTTTATTTTCATTATTGCCGTTATCATCACCACCGCCATCATCACCATCAAACGATATTTTATAAACTGTGTACAGGGTATCGTTTGTTGTTTTACAAAATATATTCAGCTCCCTCTTCCTCTTCATCCTCTTTCATCATCATCATCATCATCAATCATACTCCAGTAAATTAGTCCATAGTTTACTCAGAGGCATGTAATGAATCTTTCATTCATAAAAATGAGATATTTTATGGTTTACATGTTCTTATTTGTATCGTATTGTGTCGCGCCTAATGTTTTAGTACTTTCATTGTGTCTGGTTATTGTCATTATGACAAATAAAGTGATGGTTTAGATCGGTGTTTGTCATTCAAGTGAATTAGCGCCCCACCCCACTACATCTATAAGGTGAGGGGAGAGTTTTTTAAGAATCGAAAAACATTGCTAGGTTACATAAAATTATGAGTTGTAAACTTTTATAGAGAAGAAAGAAGAATTGTATGGATACAAACTCTATTTTGTTAGTCCATCAATAAAGATGGGTAAAGGGGTGAGCTGACAGAATCGTTCGTGTGTCGAACAAAATACTTCACGCATTTTTTCCGACTCGTTACATTCTGAGATCAAATTTCACCAAGGTCGACTTTGCTTTCCATCCTTTCGGGAGCGATAAAATAAGTACCATTTGAACACTGGAGTTGATGTAATCGACTTATCTACCTCTTTAAAATTGCTGCAACCAATATTAAACCCTATTATACTAATCAAAAATATAAAAACCAAAATTAAAATTCATGAAGTCGGTGTGAGTGAACAGCAATTGTAATGGTAAAATTTCATAATTCCAGAAACATTTTGTCAGGTTAATAGAATAAAAGAGATTCGTCCTACATTAAGAAACTCCACCTGTCATTTTCTGTTCTTTAGAGTAAAATGAAGATAACATAAATCAAAAAAGCAAATTTTTTATTTGCTTTATCCTCATAAAGGAAAGATAAAGAAGATATCTTCTTTTGAAGATAAGGCATACAGGCTTATCAAAAGGAGATATCCGCTTTTAGAACTTTATGAAATTATGAATCCTATGGGAGTAGTACATATAGGGATAATTTCGGTGATATTTCACTTTCAGAGGAAAGCAAAACCCTGATAATAAGGGCGGTAACTACATACTCAAAGATAATGGCTGAGTCACCCCATCTTCTGTTTCGTTTTACTTTATATTAACTTCAGTATATTTTATGAGAATTTTAGGTTTCAGGCATTCCCAACCCACTAGCCTCTTCCTCCTTCTTTCATCCCCCTTTTCATGTCCACCCCTCACCGTAGTTTTGCACTAATTATTACGCCCAGTCCTTCCTACAATGTCGGGTTCTGGAATTACCTTCTTGCTCATTTCTTTCCTGCAAATATTGATCTGCAAATGTTCAAGAGGAACATTAATGGCATCAGTCTCAACTAGTCTTAAAGGGACTGCGAAAGTCATAAACACTGCCTTTTCCTCCAGACCCAACAAGTAAAAAAAAAAAAAAAAAAAAAGACAAAATGTATTATTGACTTTATTCTGTCTTTTTTACTAGAATCTAACATTGATTAAAAGTTTGATATATTTCCTATCAGATACACCAGGAAGAAACTCTGCATATTTTATTAAATTCGTGTCCTCATAATTTATATTTCTTTTTTATCTGTTGCCTGACAAATAACTTAACTGGGTTTTCATCTTCAGCTGATACATTGATCAAAAATAGTTTGTATTAGAACTAGAAATTTTACCAATTAATTATTTATTATTGAACATAACAGAATTGTCCAATGATACATTTATTCAATGTTGAGTATTAAAGATGTAGTAAGCTAATCTCAAAAGACAACATATTTCAGTAATGAAAAGATGACTTTGATTATTTCTGATATTGCTATTATTAAAAAGAATCAACTCAACCCCCGCCTTTTTATTATTAGTATTTACTAAGTAAGCGAATTTTAACTTGATGCACTTTTTTTCCTGACTGTTAGTCGTGATGGAGTTGGCAGGTTATTTTTTAACTCTGAGCAGTTCTACATGGATTAGAGTCGAAGAAAATATCAGAGATACACATTACAAGAAAAATAAAGCAGGGAAGTCGTCACAAGCCAATAATTTCGAAACACTTGTTCTCTCTCTCTCTCTCTCACTTCCCCCACTCTCTAAGATAAACAACATCTAACTCATTTATCTTAGAAATACCAAAATAGTTCAGAGTAATAGATCAAATACGGGATCTCCTGAATTTCTTGCTCTCTATGCTTTCACCCTTCGTATTCAAACATTCATCGTATTTAATCCAAGTAGTTGTTCAGTATTAGAGTCGTCCTAAATTCTGCCATACGTTGCTTATTGGAGAATGCTAATTTCAGTAATTGTTATAATTTCCGGTTAACCTCCTTGGATCCGTATCTTCTGAAATTGACAATATATCGTTAATGCCTTACTATTTTGAAGATTTTTTGTTGTTATTGTTGTTTACGAAAAAATGAGAACAATTTCTTTTGTAGGCAGTTTACGAGCTAGATCCCGAGATAATTAAGCAAGATTGTAAAATTCTTGGCAAATTTTTGCTAACTCTTGAATTATCACTAAATTTATGATTTTCAAAAAGCAGTTTTGTCCAATTGTGAGAGATTTATTCCGTCTGCCATTAGGTGACTTCTAAATAGCATCGTAATTATATGATAGGCTGAATACTGTTTTGTTATTAATTCTTAATTTAAAGCTGCAATGTATATGAAGTTAACACTTCTTTTTACTCTGTATTAAATCCATTTCCTACACAGTAATATTCAAGGAATTCGTTATATTTTCTTTACAAGTATCTCATATTCAAAATAGTTCAGAAAACATTCAGTCGTTTATAGACTACATGGCCTTAAACTAGATCAATCTCTGAAATTGTTAATATAATATCAGCATTATACTTTATGTGTGTGTATGCATATATTCGTCTCCAGTGGTATGCTAAATGAAATTAAGTCCTTTGACAACTTCTAGGTGAATTAAAACTTTGACTTCTTCATCCATATTTCCAGGAAGGCCTTACAAAGTAGAATCTTGTACAACGTTTGTACAAAAGCTTAGCATCACCACTGAAACGCTACACCTTTCGTGGTAATTATATCAAGAATATGGATAGATAAACCTTGAAGGATAAAAAGCTTCAGTCAATATTCGTTTGAGATAGATCTTTTTAATTGATATGGCAGCCAAACAGAAGCAGTACAACGACACACAGACTGTTAAAGTTGAATTGAAATTGAATCGGACGTAGGAATTTGTTTCCTAATTCTTCATTGTCGGTGGCTTAGAAAACCTGCCTCTATTTATATGGATATTATCATTTGCATGCGAAATCTGCGAAACCGTACAATAAATTCGCTGGCACCATGTGAATATTAAATAATTTCTATTTTAGTAGAAGTATTCATATATTCATTATGATAGCCTCTCTTTACGATTTTTTTTTTTTTTTTTTCCAGTGTTATCATCACATTAATTGCCACCAACTAGTAGTTTCAATAGCTGTTCTTGCTTTTGCTATCGTAACTGTCGTTTTAAATATATGGAACCTTAAATAGTGGGTCGGTTGATGCGTTGATGCATAAAACTTTTTGTTCTGCAAGTAGTAGAGAAGTTCATAGCGAACATTTTTATCATTCTTTCTCCCATCCTGACTGTCATTGTAACAAACAATATCTCCCTGTTTCTACTTTCATTTTTGCCTCCTTCCCTCCTCCTACATCGTCACCATTATAATTGAAATATTCAATAGAAATGGCATATTTAGTTAAATCATTTAACCTTGTTTAGATTCTGCAAGTAGAAGATTTTTCTCCTGAGTGCATTTAAACTCGTCTTTCTTCCTTCTCATTTTCCTTTCTTGTTACTCAAGCATTTTTTTCCAGTGAGTTCTCCTCCCTGATCATGTACATTTCCGATTTTTTTCTTTAATTGTACTTTTTTCTACCCCCACCGCTGTCCACTCCTACTCATTTCCCTCTACTATCTAGAAAATAACTTAAGCCTGAGACAACAGATTGCTATGTTGTAAGTTAAATTTGTAAAGTATTCACTGCTTATTCGTTTCCATATTAAAGTAATCTGGGTCAATCATTTTAATAGTACACCTTCGTTTGTCATCTTTTTGTTCCACATACTCTGCAGAATGAACTAGTTTTCAAGAAACAACTCTTACTTTACTGCAAATGGAAACAAATCGTAAGACGCGTTATTATTTGGTGGTCTTTGTGTAAGCAAGGAAGTAACTTTGAATTCATAACATTATTTTATCGTTTTGCAATTTCTAGTATCTTTGAAAGTTTGACACTAGTTAAATCAGGTATTTAGTGCTCACTACATTAAATATACAAGCACAAACTTAACTTTCATTTTTCATGTTGAATGCGTCTCGGAGAAATTGACCTCGGTTATTTGTTTAATTTCTTTTTATCAATTTAGAAAGTTAAATGTATCTCCAAATAATTAAGTAATTTGTTTTTTAATTTTAAGTTAATTGTTTTGGAAATCAAGAACGAAATAGTACTTCATGAAAATGAAATCATTAATTTTATTATGAAATTATGTGGGTTATTTCTTTGGTTGTTTTTTTACCTATCGAATATGTACATAGCTCTCTGGAACTTAGGAAATTTAGCGTAAGAAAATCTTAAAGGTTACTCACTTCTTACGCATCAAAAACTATTCTTCCTTTGTTGTCATTGAACACTTTCCAGTTATTAACTAACCAATGATTATCAGTAAAAAATAATTGAAAACTTAAGTGTTTTAAAAGATATGCATGATATCAACGTGTCGGTGTTGCAGTAATGTTTAAATTTGCTTTAAAAATAAACGTTTGGTTATTGTTCTCTAGTGTTTCATTCAATATGTTGAACATTAGGAAGAAATTAATTTGACCAAAGCTTATTTACAAGTTAGTAACATCAAGATTTACGTATGTTTCAAGCGTAGTATACCGAAGTTTATTAAATTTCTGTGAACTAAATTCATTCAATATTTTAATGTTGTGTTTAATGGGAATAAAACTTTTAATGCAGTCTTTTGAAAGCATATCTTTATCGAGATTATGACTTTTATTTGATCGAAGTGAAATTATATCTTATGGTATGAAAAAATAAGAGAATAAGTAACCAAACATAATAAATATCATAAAAAGGGAAGAAACAGACAAACGAAATAAATGCATCAACTAGATAAATTATAAGCTGATGTACTCCATCCCAGTCTAATTTTCCGCGTTTTTTTTTTTTTTTTTTTTTTTTTACTACCGCTCGCTGTCATAGTTCTGTTTCATTCTTTACTACTGGCTGCCTGTTTCTCATTTCGTTAGCCCGCGTCCTAGTCGCCCTTTTTTCTTCTTTTATATTTTACTACAATGGCTAAGTCAGTTTACATATCAGCACTCCATATTCCTGTTTTTTTTTTTTTTTTATATATGTAATTCAATCTAAATCATTGATGTAAAACTGATCGTTTCCATTCCCTGGTCATGTCAGCACCATGTCCTTGTGATTTTGTTGCTCCTCTCACTCTAACTTTTGTTAGCTTCCTCCTCCTGATCTCCGGTATAAATGTACATGAAAGCACGCTTACAACTGATTGTATAATGCATAGTTATATTATTTCTTAATAGCACTATCGCATCACGCAATACTGAGGGCTTTTATTCGTTTGTGCCACGTTCCGAGCTATAATGTTTGTTAATGCCCCTCTAAATCTTCTGTCAATTCTACTCTTGATTGTTTAACTCCAAATCAACTCTGATCAAGCTGATAAGACGTTACAGCCATGACCAACCTATATTTT
>NC_042999.1:125232120-125267120 GCF_006345805.1 Octopus sinensis
CCCAGGAATTTTTTTTTTAAGCCTGATACTTATTTTATCCTTCTCTTTTTGCCGAACCGCTAACTTACAGGGACGTAAACACACCAACACCGATTGTCAAACGGTGTTGGAGGACAAACACAGACATGAACACACACACACACACACACACACCACACACACAGAGGCTTCTTTCTGTCTACCAAATCCACCCACAAGGTCGGCCCAAGGCTATAGTAGAAGAGACTTGCCCAAGGTGCTACTCAGTGGGACTGAACCCGGAATCATGTGGGGAAGTAAGCTTCTTTATTTCATTAAAAATTACTATACAGGCATTACAAAGAGGGGACAAACGAGGACAGACAAACATAAAAGGGTGAAGAAGTTATGACGATTAAAAAGTTCATTTTATCAAATGATGAATCGTTTAAAAATTTTATGATACACACTGCAACATGCAGTGTATTCCTTGAAGGAAAGGCATCCAGCCACCAGGGTAGAACCTTACTTTTCTTCCGGGGCTCCACTTACCTGATGCCACTCACTCCCAGTTTTCTTGCCACAAGCTTCGATCTTTTATTGAATCTTTCTCGTGACAGGTACCTCTTCTCCAGCCTGATCTTACTACTGAGGTGGTTACTAAAAAAATTAATTTTCCTTTTTTTCTGGGGTCTTTTTTATTGTTTGTGGTGAGGTGCTGCTCCCCCCCCCTTTTGTGGGGGATGTGGATGGGGAAGGTTCGTGAGTTCGTTTCCGAACTAACGTGAACTCCCCTCGACCACCTCCATGGTGTCGTCAGGGGAAGTTATGCGTTCTGGTGCCACTTTAGGGAGGGTGGATGTATTTGGTGTTGTCGGGGCCTGTGTGTGCATGGGCTGGGGATTTTGGGTGTCATGTTTGGGGGCGGACACCATAGATAGGGGAGTGGGAATTTTTGTTTCTGCGGTGGTTAATGTGTGTTCGGGTCCGGGGTATTTTTGAATAGTTGCAGGGCCTGGTGTCTGCGTCACTTTCTTGTGCCATTGCTCACAGTCTACACGAACGTGACCTTTTTACCACATTCGTAACATTTTGGTTTTTTTCCTTCTGCGTAGATTCTTAACACGATATCTTCACCCAAGAGCACTCAGTCTGGAAGCATTTCGATGTCTTCCTGAGCCCCCTGGATGATTGCTGAAATGCTCTATCCGAGTTAGTTTTGATGTGCAATGCATGTAATCTATAACATTTTTATTTTGCCATTACTTTCCAAGCTTCGATTTCAGATGGTACCTCTGCCACCTTTATGCGGGCAGTTCGCCTCCCCATATAGGTTGGCAGAAGCACCACTTACTTCGTTTTCAAGGGGCTCGCCGAGTGCTCTTCGGCCTTTTATTCATTTTCGAATCTTGTTTCAATCGTGCCATATGTCCGGCCCCTCACTATGTATTTTACATCTTTCCATATGGGGGCCAGACATTTTTCGATTTTGCACTGCTCAGAGTGCTTAAACGTTTTGGGTGACGGACAGTACGTTTTAAAAACGACTGTCTGCCGTTTTAATTCTTCGATACTGGAGGAGGGTGATATTTTTATATCCCCTCTTTCCTCCTTCATTCGTTCAAGGAGCTCGGAGAGCTTTTCTTTCGGTAGTGTTACATTTTCACTTACCACCGCGGCAACTGCCAAAAACTTTTTCACTGGCTCCTCCAGTTTACTTTTTTTCATGAATTATTTCGACCGACATACTCGGCCGAAATTAATTCTTCACACAAAAAATAATTTTTAAAATCCCTAAAAAGGGAAACCTATAATAGGTTTTTTCACCAACAGTTAAGATCCCACCACCCACTGGAGGGAGGGGTGCAACAATAAAGCTTACAACAGCTTTTACAAGTTCAATTTTTAAACAAGCAACAAGGAAAGAAACCAACTAACAATTGCCAAAATGGATTCACAAAAATCCAATTTCTGCTTCTCGGCACCGGGAAACAGCATAGTTCAAAGTTCAACAATAATCCACTACAATGGCACACGGTTAACAAATCCAATAATGAATAAATTCAACAATCAACAAAACGTCCGACTTACAAACAAGCAAAAAACGCGTCCAACACCGGAAACGGAAGCAAGCTTCTTACCACACAGTCACACATACATATTACTATGTATGTGTTTAATCATGCATATTAGTATGTATTTATAGTGTGCGTGCATGACCGTGCCTTGATTCCATTCGCTACTCATAACGAAAGGAGACGTCCCATAGCAAAGTGATATTCGCCATTATTCTGTCGTCTGTTGAAGCAAGTCTCTAATGTCAGCATTAAACTACTTATATCTCACAATCTTCCTGTCTCTCTATCAGCGGATAATTTCCAACTCTTTCAACTTCACATTAACCGCATTAACTTTTCAATCCTGTAGTCTTGGGAAAAGCTAACCTGCATAGGTGCCACCTCATTTGTTTCCCTCCCCTCGTTTCAGCAACATGGCCCCCGCTGCCTCCCCATTTTTATTCTCTGATCTCTGCATCCTGTTATCAGTAACAAATCTAACACTGTGTGAAATCAGTTATCTTTTCATCTCGTTATGTGCTGAGGCCAGCATCTTTACTAATTCATCAAAATGAAATCTCTTGACATGCCAATCCCTTTCTATACTCTGTAATAAAACTTATCCCTTCCTGGGTATTTCGAAATATCTTCAGTTAAGATAATGTTGATAACGACGACGACTAAAACTAATTTCTATGTATAATAGAAAGAATATTTTAGTAGCAAACGTGAAGGGTACTAGCGAAGCCCAGTAAATGAAGTACACGGTTGGTGGCCATAGTGTGGTGGAATGAAAATTATCATAGCTCTGCATACATTTGTAATTCCAAATCCGATGTCTTATCATTGAAGTATTACATGCTTTTCAATAACCGACTATAAGAAAAATAACACAATAGCATTCCAGACACCACAATCCAATGCATACATCCCTCCTCATACACACAGTGAATGTGGAAATGTATATCGTTACACAATCTTTATATTATAATGATGGTGAAGTTAGTTGTTCTGTCATACAACTGCTGGTTCAGTTCGCAATTCTCCCCCGCCTCACACTGTGTGTGTGTGTGTGTACATACATGCACAGTGATGCTCCATAAGTATTCATAACGTCTAGAATAAGACTGATTTTTTAAAAATATTCTTTTCATCACTAATCTGTTTGTAATATCTATTGTATTTTATTTATACCTTATCGATATACACAATTTCATTAAATTATTAATTAATGTTTACAACAGATAACAATCACAATTAACAAAATTCAAAAAATTAAAAGACGGCGCGTGTGCAAAATTATTCATGACATTTTGTTTAACAACTAATTGCGAAGCTTTTATTATCTATATATTTAATCTTTTTTTATATATAATTAGAAACTAATTTAACACACATTTTAAATCAACTTTTGCCTGTCCCTCATACGTAACCGTCTCTAAAACGTTCAGATTTGGTGGGTATCTTTTCTTAATGTGTTTGGCACCAAATATTTTGTATATATATATATATATATATATATATATATATATATATAGAGAGAGAGAGAGAGAGAGAGAAAGAGAGAGCAATAAGAAAATGGAGGGGATCAATAGGTGGTATTCATCAACTTTTAGACATTATATTATGTCAATTTATTTATTTACTAAAATGACATTTACAACAATATACATATATGTATAACATGCTTTACATATATAATTTATAAAGATACCAGTAATTATTAAAATATATAGCATACAGGAATAGAAATTGGGAAAATATCTTACAGCTGTTTCAGCCAAGAGGCTAAAATACCTCATTCAACCTTTATCCTTCAAGTAGACTGAAGTAACACACACACACATATTGGACCGGCGGCGCGCTGCCTCTTTGTGCAATGTACTTCATGTTACGTTGTTCTATTCAGCCGATAATGAGTAGCAGTCGAGTACAAGCGTAGTTCTCACTTTCTCTAACGTCCTTGATGTTCTGCTGGGCCAAGGTTGAGTGGACCACTACGGCATTGTCATCTGAAACAACTAGTGAAAGTATTGTACCTACTACCAAGGTCATGCAGGCTCGCGAGTGACGGCTTTGGTTTCATATATGTATATAGTGGGTAAATAAGATATTGTAGCTGACAGCTGACTTCGTAAGACCAGGTCAAACACAATTCTACTCTACCCAAGTATTATTGTATTGTTTGGAGATAGATATACTCTCCCAGTTATGTTCTAGCATTTCTAGCTAAGTTCTACTTATGTTGAAAACCAGTCAAGATCCGGCATGATTCATATACTGACAACGGTCGAATCTATTTGAGGAATGACAGAAAAGGATTGGATCACTTAGGGCTATACCTAAACAGCTGTGGTAGTGTGCAGAGTAGTGATGGTCATATTTCTGTTTATATTTTGTTGAATGCAGATATACTGGGTAAGTAGAGATCAGTTCTCTGGCACCTGGGTCGTAAGTACATTTTTCTCTGCAGTTCTTATATTCTGTTCTTGAAGAAAACATAACTCTAATTTCCTATCGATTATTCCTAATTAATAAACTTTTTTTTATTTGTTTCAAAAATTACTATTTACGTTTTAATTTCTTATTCTGGGTACTTAAAAATAGCATTGCATGATATTTGTAACAAGGAGGGACTTTTTCTAATTAATGATACGGTTATAATTCTGCTAAATACTTAATCGTATAAATGTGATTACTGATTATGGAAATGGTGACATCAGAAAAGCCTGGCAGCCCTTGCCTTATATATTTACTAACCTCGTTTATCAGTACTGCTGTGCACGACCAAGGTGTGTATTTAATATACCCCGCTATGCAATATAGTTGTATGTCTGTTTGGGATACACTAAACTGTACTCTACACATTTTGTGGCCGGCAATTTTCTTTTATAAATACAACTTATTTATGCATATGGTTATAATTGTTACTATTTGTGATGCGGGTGGGCTGGCTGGCTGGCTGGTAAGAACGAGTGGAAATGTAACATTTTGATATTTAACAGACTAGGGGCTTTATATTTTTGTTCTATTTGTTTACCCTTGCAAGTAGTTGTTAAGGATTTATAGTTTTATTTCCAGTACTTCGTTCCTCTCGAAAAAAAAAAACAATGAATACTTCTGGAATGGATAAGCACTTTGCTGTTGAAAGTTAATCCCCTGCCACTTGCCTGTTGTAACTGGAATGGAGCCGAGATTACTGTTGTATATTTTTGTGAGAAAATGGTTACCGAATCTATTGTCTGACAGTTAATTTAGGTCGGTGGGTTGGTAAAAAAAACAGCTTCAGTAATTTCAATGCCAGCAGCAACTGCTGTTTCTCCTTGCCATATGAGTTACAGGTGTGAACCACCGAGATAGAAGAGTTCAAGATTCTAATCATAGGTTGTTATTAATCTTTAATCGGAAGTTGAATAACCACCAACTTTGGAGCGTTTTTGCCCGGTAGCATGTTTTTTTTCTGTTTTTTTTTTTAAGGAAGATGCTCATCGGAGTCTCTTGTTGCTTCTTTCTTATTTTGATAGCTATATTTTGTTCAAAAGAAAAATATTCTTTAAGAAAACCAGTTTAATCTAAAACGTCGAAATACCATTATTACTGCCGTCATTTCACCTGATGTTTATTGAAGTTCAGATGTAATAGAGTGCAGACAAGATGACTGAATGACTATGATATTGAACGACACACACACACACACACACACACACACACACAGAGGCCATGAGTTCAAATCTGCAGCGGATAGTTCATTACTTGTTGATAGAAATTTGCAGAGCTCAAACAAACAGGTGGACAGCGGCCATTAAAAAGACCGTTGAAGTGTTTTAAGATTGAGCAGTTGATAGCCTTTGGATAACCTTTTGTGACACGATTTGCCAGGATGCGTACGGATATTCTTTTATGTGTTTCAGTCTTTTGACTGCGACCATGCTGGAACACCACCTTTAGTCGAAGAAATTGACCCCAGGACGGGGTGACACACACACACACACATATATATATGTATATATACGACGGGCTTCTTTCAGTTTCCGTCTACCAAATCCACTCACAAGACCTTGGTCGGCCCGAGGCTATAGTAGAAGACACTTGCCGGAACCATGTGGTTGGGAAGCAAGCTTCTTACCACACACCCACTCCTGCACCTGTATGTTTATATGTAAGATATATCATAAACTTGTAGGTCATGGGCAAAAGTTAAAAGAATCTATAGCGGGCCATTCTAAAAAGTTGCTACTGATCCTTTAGTCAGGAATTAGTACCTGACTGTTTGGAAATATTCAGCCTTAAACCAGACGCCATCAATCATTTCGGTCTGCTTTGACGTGGGATCAGAACTTGATCTGATTACATGCTGGCCAATGCGACGGCTCGTGTGGGTCAAAACCTATTAGCTCTAAAGGCATCAATGTTACTTAGGACATCAGTATTTACTAACATGGTGGATGCTCTTATTAGAGCGTATTTGTATTGTATTATTAATATTCATTCAATTATCCAATTATTTCCATGTATATTGCAACAAATAATTGGAATTTACAACTCAGTGATTCGGTTAATTAATTCACGTTGAATGAATTAGACGTAGCTAGCCATCACAACTAAGTGGAAATCTTCCTCGACTACAAAATAGATATTTACACAAAATGTAAAAAAAAATATATAATCATAGTCAATAATAAATAAAAATACATTTCATATTTTCAGTTTGAAGGGAAAAGTACTTTTGAAATAGAAATTGCGTTTATCCACTGTACTAAACAGGAGGCTACTGAAATGCAGTTGATTCGTGAAATCATTTGATTTACGTTAATGTGAAGATCTCCCCTTTCTAATGTAACTTGGGTAGATTTTTTTTTCCGCCAAAGCTAACACTTCAGGTCTTCTGATTCATCACTATTGTATCGCCAACTGTTCATAATTATTTCTCACTCCGATGCTTCCAATTTTTATTCGTCTGTGTCGTTACTGTTTATTTCCAGTTCCCCACTACTTTTACTGTTTTATTTCAATTTTTCTTTCCCTCTCCTTTGTTCTTGCATAGTCATAATATGTTCCTAGGCAAGTCGGCATGACTCTTATGTTAACTAGTCACACAATGAGATGATTGTTCACACAGTAAACAAAAATAATTACTTTTCCTCATATTTTATGTTTCACAGGATCTAAAACAATACCTTTTTATTTTTTTTGTTTTTTTTTTGTTAGCACGCAGCAGTTAGTAATTTCTATCCTGTACATCAAAGCTTCTTTACAGCATATAATAATATTGGTGATGTTATCAGAACATATTTGTATTATTTTATTAAGGTTTTTTAAGTAATCCAATCATTTCCGCCTATAATGCCAAAAAAATAATAGGATTTCGCAATCCAAGAGATCATTCCAAGATGACACTGAAATTACCTATTAATGCCGAAACAATTTATGATTTACAAAGGTGTCATATGGATGTCAACATTTAATTTAGCGTGTATCGGCGGTAACGTACATCCATTCTTTGAGTACAGATACAAAATGACCGAGTGGATATATTGTTATACTACTAACTCAGGTGCATGGCGTTCCAATCCGCTACAAATGTCTCATATCTGTGTACATTACACTTAATTTTATATAATTCAATTCATCCTACATAAGGATGAATCAAGAATTTTACCTGCGGCAAGAATGGTGTTCTCACTAGACGAAACGCTATCTCTCAACTGCTCAACATCAGAAAGCTAGGACTAATCTCAAGAGTGTATTGGTTTAATATTCACCAGTTTGGATCGAAAGCCAATGGAAAAACTCTGTAACAACTTAACACTTGATTCTTTTCCAAGAATTGCACCTAACACCGTGGCCTCGGATGTTCACGAGTGGAATACTTTGGATCAGAGGATCTACTGATTCAGAACTGACCTACGGTTAAACAAGACTGTAATAACTCATTGTTCTGATTATCGCCTCCAATTCGTTTTCATGGCCGTAACTTCTGTCAACATAAGCATTTTTTGGTTTTATCATTGATATATTACTCGAATCGATAAACAATTTTTCATTCCACTCTTTCTATTCCCCTCTAATAACGTAACTAGAGGGTGTGACCTCAGAGTAGCCCTTAAGTTTTCCGCCTCTCCCTCTAATACAGGCATATACAGCAGACCCAAAAGTGCTGTTCCCATACAAACTCGCTCGGAGCGGGCCGCTTCCTTGCCCCATCTCCTTACTTTCTAGCGACGCTGCTGTCCCTCTATACATTTTTGTTCTCCAACAGTCATTTTGTCCCACACAGCTCTTTTTGTCTCGCACTATATTTTTCACCTGCACTATTTTTTGTGTCTCACGTCATACTTTTCATCTCTCCGCTCCCTTCTGACTTGCATGTCTTTCATACATCCCTACATAGTATTAATCTAAATTTTCTCATAGACTATAATAAAATAACGCAATTCTGACAACCTACCTACGCACTTTTAAAGGTAGCATTTTCTCTTTGGTTTTTAATGTTTTAGAACAACTCTTTTCTTCTACAATACTACTTTCTCAACTGTACCTCAATAAAATTCTCTACATGTTTAATTCTGCTTTTCAGTCTGTGCGTGCTTTCAGATTATCAAGGAATAGCCTAACCCTTCTTGTAGTTTTCCCATCCCTTCATTTAGTGAACTATAATAGTGGTTACAATACACATACATCACGTACACATACAAATTGTGTAGCATTGTTTCGATTATATGTCTTTCAAAGCAAATAATAGTTCATAATACGTTTTACTGTAATTACAAGAATACTAAAGCCATTTGTTTTTCATCCATACTTAAAACACGAGCTGCTCATAGAAGATTCGTTCGAGATTCTAAACAATAGCTACTCACTTGAAGAAGCCTGGGTGCTTTATATTATCGAACCCGGATTGACGAAGGACAAAGTTGACGTTGGTGAGATTTGAATTCAGATCGTAAAAAAACTAGAAGTAAATAGCACAAGGTGTTTTATCCAACGCTCTACCACCTCTTCAAATCTACCACCATCTTTATAACAGGATGTAAGATAGTCATTGAAATCTGTACAAATTTTTCTGGCGCAGACGCGGGAGTTTAGTTAGACGTTTACTTCCCAGTCATGTGATTCTGATTCAATCCCCACTGCGTGGCACCTTAGTCAAGTGCCTTGCTATAGCCTCAGACCGATCAAAACCTTTTGAGTGTATTTGGTAGACGGAAACTGAAAGAAGCCCGTTATATTCTTTTATTCTTTTGTTTCATTCCTTTGACTGCGGCTATACTGGAGCACAGCCTTGAAGTATTTTAGGCGAACAAATCGACTTCAGGATTTCTTCTTTGTTAAGCCTAGTACTTATTCTATCGATCATTTTTGCCGAACCGCTAAGTTACGAGGACGTAAACACACCAACACCGGTTGTCAAGTGGTGATGGGGGATATGTTCCAGGACACAAAGAGACACACACGTAGATATATGCATATATATACGACTGGCTTCTTTCAGTTTCCGTCTACCAAATCCACTCAAGGCTTTGATCGGTTAGAGGCTACAGTTGAAGATACTTGCCCAAGGTTCCACACAGTGGGACTGAACCCAGAACCATGTGGCTGGGAATCAAGCTTCTTACCACACGACTGCGTCAATATATATATATATATATATATATATATATATATTATATATATATATATGTGTGTGTGTGTGTGTGTGTGTGTGTGTGTGTGTGGTGTGTGTGTGTGTATGTATGTATATATATATCCGAATTTGTGTAAATGTGTATAGAATAATATTGTTTCACAGGATCTAAAACAAGAGTTTGCACGCAGCAGTTAGTAATTTCTATCCTGTATATCAAAGCTTCTTTACAGCATGTAGTAACGTTGGTGATGTTATCAGAACATATTTATATTATTTTATTAAGGTTTTTTAAGTAATCCAATCATTTCCGCCTATAATGCCAAAAAACAATTGGATTTTGCAATCCAAGAGATCATTCCAAGATGACACTGAAATTACCTTTTAACGCCGAAACAATTTATGATTTACAAAGGCGTCATATAGATGTCAACATTTAATTAAGGCTAAGCTAGGTGCGTGTATCGGCGGCAACGTACATCCATTCTTTTACGTTTTTTATTATTGTATTAATTTTTTTTTACAACGTTGAAGTGTGTTAAACATTAAAAAAAAATTAAGTAATGTTAATAAAGTTCAATTAGCGCTTTCATACGTTCGTAGTAATCATCAGATTTCAAAATGTATAGACTGACAGTTGAGTTGAGTTCTTGACAACTGTAGTAAAATGACTGAATTTTTCGAATACGGTTTTGATCAATCAGCATGCAACTTAAACGTCACGGTTTGTCGGGTGCACTGATATTACTGGCATAGATCCCGCCTTTATTTTAATCAATTAGCTTGCGGTTTACATGTAATTGTTTTATGAGTGAGTAAACTTGGTTGGTTTCGATCGTTTTTATTTCAATCGGTGGGAGTCCTCTGTAATTTGTTTATATTCATATGTTAAAGATATTTTTTAATCCACATCATTAACTGGTTGTTATATTATTGTTGTTATTTCCATTCAGAACAGGTTTTAACATTTTAATAACACGTTTTTCTTTCATCTTTCTTCCAACCACACTTGTGTCATATAGTTTGTGGAAAGGGGAAATTGGAAACCTTTTCTGACCACATGTTTCTATATGTTCGCTCAACGGAATTCGGCGAATATTAGTGTTCCGGATTTGTTGTCTGTAAATTCATGAGCGTTCCGATAATGCATTCTCTGTCTCGCCAATGTATTGTTCCTCGCAATTAGGACATTCAATGCAGTAGATCAAATTTCTGCTTTTGCAGTTCATATCTGCATTTATGAAAATATGTCCATATTTTGTTCTAATGGATCTACCAGTATGCATGTATTGAAACGTTCCACATCTGTTATCATTACACTTGGATACTGTGAATATTTTATCCTGTTTGTTCATGTTGAATTTGACCTTTGTTAGATTTTTTAGGTTACGTGGTTGCCTTTCGCTTAAGATAAGTATTTCATTAGTTATGTTTTTTTTAATTCTTCACTTTGTTTCATGATTGGCAAATTTGCTTTGATGCTGTTAAAAATGTTTTGGTGATACGGATTGTGTGTTACTAGAAATGGTATGGGTTCGTTGATGGGTTCGTCTTTCTCGTGCTGCTCTAAATTGTTCTATAGGTATCTCTTTTGCTCGTTGTATGCTATTTTCTATAAGTAGGAGAGGGTATTTATGCTTGAGCAGAAATCCATTGAGTTCTATAAGTCGTATGTTCCTGTTATTTGGATCGTCTACTACAGTACAAATGTTCCTGGTTAGACAGTACGGGATGTTGCGTTTTGTGTGTGTTGGACGACATGAGTTGAAATTTAGGTACTGGTGTGTATCAGTGCTTTTGTAATAAATATCAGTTGTGATTGTGGTGTTGTTTTTAATTACCATTATGTCAAGAAATGGTAGAGGAGAGAAAAAAGTTTACCTTCACTTGTGTATAAACTAAAATTATTATTCTACTTCTACCCACTCTCTTATGCTGACATATCTTGAAGCTGAAAGTAAAAGATATGGTGAATTCTTAGATATATAATTTCATTAATGTTGACGAGATTATGAGGAGAGGAAAGTTTGCGAACATTCTTAACGCTATAATAATTATTTTTATCATTCAGTTTCGACACACCGGAAGACTTTGCTGGTAATTATTTCATTAATGACTTGTTTTCTGTACACGTGGTTACATTTCTTACATTTTCTTCAAATTAAATAGTAGCAAAAAGAGATGAGAACAGAAAAACGAGAGTATTATAACCTACTCTATATTTCCGTACACTTTTTGTTTCCCATAAAGTATTATAAGACTTCAAGATAGAGCTTTTCCTAAATTCCGCCGATTCTTCCAACGTTTCGTTACAGTTAGTTACTATGAATTACTCAATGTGTTTATTATTGGTGACATGATTATAAAATTCATAAATTCAATATATTTTTTCTTTTTCTTTTTAGGTAAGTAAAAATTCAGACTTTCGATTCATTCTAACAAAGAACAGTGAAAAGGTCAGTTGTGTATGCTTCGTTACATATGATATCATTTGTTTTTCTCCCCTCTGAAACAATTATTGCAATCCTCTCTTTATATTCCCTGGAGCCATTTGCGATTAGTTGTCCCACTTTTCTTACTCGCATTTCCCACCAAGCAAACATAATGTACCAACAATTGCAATTTTGATGTCTGCCAGCTGAAGCTGTTTCTGTACAAAAGATATATATATATATATAATCACCGGCGGTGCCCCAGCATGGCCACACCCTTAGGGCTGAAACATATAAAAGAATAGGTGCAGGAGTGACTGTGAGATAAGAAGTTTGCTTCGCAACCACATGGTTCCGGGTTCAGTCCCACTGCATGACACCTTGGACAAGTGTCTTCTACTATAGCCTCAGGCCGTCTAAAGCTTTGTGTGTAGATTTGATGGACGGAGACTTAAAGAAGCCTGTCGTATATATATATATATATATATATATATATATATATGAGCGAGAGAGTAAGAGGTAGAAATTTCTTCTAAAGAATTTTTACCAAAACTTATCAGTTACTACGATGACAACACTATCTATCTATCTTTCACCCTCTCTCTCTCACTCTCTCTCTGTATTTGTCTATCAACGGCAATTTTTTCTCCACCTCCTCTTCCTTCCTATATATGTTGTAAGAGACAGGCAGATGGAGATAGGCTTGACTTTTATAATCTAAGATGTTAGCGGGTGCCTCGGCGAAATCATTTGACTTGCAAAAGTAAGTTAAAATTTCCTCATATAACACTGGCGTGTAAAAAGGGAGAAGGTATATCGTATAATATAGTCGTTTGTACGTGATGCCTTATGCGAAGAAGTCATGGATGGAGTACTGTTGATTATAGGAATCTCATGGAATTAATTACAATAATAGGGCTTGTACAAGTCACTGAAACTAGGACCAGCTAATCTGTTGAATTCCACAATCTTTGGTGTTGGGTAAAAAATGGGTGGGGAAAAAATTAAAAGGTTTAAGCATCTGTTTTGAATACCAATCAATAAGATAGTTTAAACACTCAAATTTCTATAACTTTGTTTTCATTATCTCCATAACTTCGAAAGCACAAAAACACGTCGGGCCTCTTAAATACGCCACTCTTGGGATCTGAGTCATTGCCGAACCACGGGAAAATGCCGGGAAACAGAAATTGATTCCGAAGGAGAGCCCTTATTTAAACATTGTCTTGTCATCTCTCTCTCTCTCACACACACACACAACACACACACACACACACACACACACACACACACACACACATATATATATATATATATATATATATATATATATATATTATATATATGAAACAGGAAATGCTTCGAAATATGGTTTTATTGTTTCGTATAACAGTACCGCTCTGGTGGCAGAAAAACAAAGTAAAGGTGTCAGATTCAAAACTACAGGTTCATGTGGTGTCGGATTTCAGAGTCCCAACATGTGCAACGCATATTCATTTAGATTAACTTAGAACCTCTGTATGATAGGTAGTTCCACAATTAGACATCACAGTGAAGTAGTAAAACACGAGCTTTTGGTTCAATGTTAATATTTAATCAAAGAAATTGTCACATACTGGATGGCGTATGGCAATTGAAATAAAACAGTTTGCTTAATGACGGTGAGTGGTATCGACCATCACAACCACATGGTTTCGAGTTCAGTTTCACTGCCTGACACCTTGGGCAAGTGTCTTCTACTACAGCCTCGACCTGACCAAAGTATTGTGAGAGGATTTGGTTGATGGAAACTGAAAGAAGCCCGTCGTATGTGTGTGTGTCATTGTCTGTTTGTCCCCCACCACCACTTGACAACTGGTACTGATGTGTTTACGTCCCCAAATACTAGGCTTTAAAAAAATAAGTCCTGGGTTCGATTTGTTCGACTAAAACCCTTCGAGGCGGTGCCCCAGCAGACAAATGAGTGAAACAAGTAAAAGATAAAAGATAACACAAATGGTAATTCAATTTTAAAACAAACTAAACAATTTCGTTAAAGTATGAAAAATTGCTAATAATTCCTTCAAAATTTGCTGTTGGTAAATTTATTCAAACCCCAAGGAATCCCTCTCAACACATGGCTATGATGCTCCCCCACTACTCATAATCAGACATGCACATATTGTCAGCCACTAAGGGACATGCTCAAGTGTTCAAGGTCAAGTAACTAATAAACAAATCTGTGGTATTGAACAGAATATTTGCTATAACGATATTTTTGCTTCAGCAACTCGGTTAACTGAAACGGTGGCCTATTCAGTAGCGCTTTATTTATAACAGAGGTTTCTTCATTAAGACTGAATCAAGGAAAACTAGGTTTTAAGTAAAGGGCATTGTACAATACGTGTGTATTTATGTGTACGCATGCATTAGAGGGAAGGTAGAATAACACCGTGTAACAACATTTAAAAAAAAAATTTGTCTTTGGTCAGTAAGTGTTATTTTCCACTTGCTTCTAACTAGAAATCAAAGGAAATGATTACTATTCCCTTCAAACATTTTGTGACCTGGACATCAATGTTTTGAAACTGACCTATTTTCCATTACATTTCAGACAGATTCAGCGCTGAGTTGCTGAAGCAGAAATATCATTATAGCAAATATTCTCAATACCACTGATTTGCTTGTCAGTTGCTTGACCTTAAACACTTGATCATATCCCTTAGTGGTTAACAATATGCGCATCTCTGTTTGAGCAGGCTTGGTGGGGGAACAGTATAGTCATGTGTTGAGAGGAATTCTTCGGGATTTGAATAGATTTAATAAAAGCAAAGTTTGAAGAAAATATTAGCCATTTTTCATGCTTTCTAAGGGTAAGCAAATAGGAAAATAACAGTTGCTACCCAAGGACAAAAGGCTGTTACACAGTGTAATCAAACTCTCAGAAACCTGAATATTCTAACAGAACTTAACATTATCTAGCGAACACTCCCTGAACGAAGCCAAGAACGTCGATTGAAACACTTTTGGTTTCTTAACCAGAGAAGTTGATGGTATTACATCCTAGTCTCGTTTTCCATTGTTTAAACAAATTAGCGCGCGCGCGCACACACACACACACACACACACACACCATACAAAAACACATACACGCCATACACATACATACACACACAAACACCATACACGGATACAAATGATAACAATAATAATAACTGCATTTTTAAAGAATCTCTTTGTTCAACAAATAAACACACTTGAGTTTTCGTTCCAAATCTGTTTCGTATTCCAAGAATCCTTTAACTCGAATTTTAAAAATTATATCTGAAATGCATTGTTCTTCCATGTTTTGACTTGCTCTGTAATTACGTTTACTTGTATATGTGATGCAAAGTGGGGGAAAAACAACATAAAACTAAAACGATTAATCGGGGTTTTTTTTCTTGACTGTCTGCACGCCTTGTCTATAATTTACTTCTTTTTATATTGTTAAAAGACTGTTAAAAGATTTTCGTTTATACTACATTCAAGCAACAGGCCTAATCTCTACTTAGTCCGCCAATAGATACTTTGAAATAAATACTGAGTACAAGGCTTCCTAATGCCAAGCCTAAATCACTTGATGGTTTCCGCATTTTCAGTAGTTCAACAATTTCTCTGTGTGTGAATGTGTGTGTGCCTCCTCTCCGTGTGTACATGTTTGTATGTACGTATGTGGATATGAGAGAATACTTATTTGTAAACTGTTTGTGAATACAATCGTTTGCGAACGATTTACGTGTGAAGGAAAGAGTGCCGGCATAAAGAATTCTTGTTTAAATATTTTTTGGGAATTCACGGACCAACCCTTTAGTGAAATTACTCAAAAGTTGACTTTCGACCGAGACATAATATGTAAATGATTTCATTTACATTTAACGTTTAGCACTGTGCCAACCAGTAATATGACAATTTGATTCGAACCAAGCCGTTTAAACAACTAAGGTACGATATTATTGTTATTCTTATTCTTTTATCGTCCCCCGCTACATACACACACAACCACTTAGTTCAAGGGAATTAAGGAGTTATGCGCCTTTTAAGTGAAGACTGGTTGACTTATTAGATATAGTGCATGTATACAATAACAGCTATTTAGAAAATACGCAAACGAAACGTGCTCAAGATATGCTTAATCTGTTTAAAATACCAAGTAAGGCGTTAACCTACAAAAGATGTCCTATGAAGTTTGTTCGTGTGGAAATTTGTATTTGAAATGTCATTCTCTGACCTCCTGTATTTCTATAAAATATATCTTTAATAAACAAGGGATAACGACATGATATGAAGTTGTAAAATTATAGATAATCGTATTCTTTATTTGTTTTGCATCTCAATTAGAATGTGTATATTGACATACACACATACGATCACTTAAAATAACATTTATGTATTTAGGCTACAACTAGACTGACAACAAGTCTCTATACAGGAGACTATGTATGAACAGTGACCCATCTTTTCAGTCTGACGAATAAAAATAAACAAAACAAACTTGTTCGTCTCGTACCTATATTGATTATAATAGGAAAATACCTATACTGTTTTCAGTATCTGTGGGAAAAAGCACACACACACATATATATATATAATGTGTACGTGTTGTAGTGCTGTCAGTGAATTTCATCAACATTATTTTTATTGCAATTTGGTTATACTACGTCTATTGTGTCGACACTAGTATAGCATAGATCAATCATGGGCAAACTGCTGCTCGCAGGACTTTCTGAATGGCTCACCAAATGAAAGATTATCTTGAATTTTTTTTTTTATTCAGCAGTGCGGCCCGCTTGATGGTGAGCCATGTCTCATGCGGCCCTCTTCTCGAAATAAGATTACCCATACCTGGCAAAGGTCATAAAATCTAGTCAAACCGAATTTATAGTGCCAGGTTCATTTCCAACTTGAAGCTATTTCACATACCATATGTTATTAATAATACCTCATCTTTTCTGTCTTAGACATGTAGATTCTCTTAACTATTTCGAAAATGATCTGCTCATTCAATTTAATATTTCAAAATCAACTTGATAAGAACAATGCAAAAATATTTTGAATCTATTTATTCTTGAAATATGTCATTTAGGCGCAGGCTGACCGTGAAGTAAGAAGCCTGTTTCCCAACCACATGGTCCCAGGTTCATTCCCACTGTGTGGCACCTTGGGCAAGCGTCTTCTATTGTAGCCTCGGGTCGACTAAAGCCTTGTAAGTGGATATGGTAGATGAAAACTGAAAAAGCTCGTCGAGTGTATTGTGTATTTGTCTCCCACCACCGCTCGACAACTGGTGATTGTGTGTTTATGTCCGTAACTTAGTAGTTCGGCAAAAGAGTTCGTCAAGCCAGTGTCCCAGCATGGCCGCAATCAAATGACTGAAACAAGTAAAAGATATTTATTCTAGAAATACGCCATTTAAGTATATTTCTACCAGGAAAATACGAGGCTCTTCTGTCGAAATATCACCCCCACCTTTTTTTTTTTTTCTTACGTTGAAAGTTCTAAGTTATCACAGCATATGACATCTCCTGCCATCTAAATCCTTACGTTGTGAGTCAATTATTTTGCAATATGCAAAAACTTCTTTTGAATCAAGAATGAAATCTTCCATGTTCGTATTGGTCTTTTATTACATGATTTTTCTTAAATTAGTTAATTTCTTTTAATAAAAAAGACTATATAAAGATTTCAATCTTAATTCACCTTCAGTTCTTTTAATAGTGTTTGTTGTTTTCTAATCCAGCTTCTTTTCTGTCTTCTTCTCTTTCTTTCTTCCGTCCTTGCTGTCGTTAATTAGTCCTGAATCAAACATAATCGATTAGACTTTATGATCAAGGCATTCCAGTTGGGACCATCCCGACTTTATATGCGTGACTAAAATTACTTTTTCCAGTCCGCCCTTTTTAAGACAGTAGGATATAACTGGAAATAGATTTAGTTGCTATTGCTAGCAGGTCAGACGACCACGTTGAGTCTCTCTCTCTATCTCTCTCTCATGTTTTGCTAGGAAGTCGTTAACTTATTTTGTTTCTTGCAACAAGACCTGATACTGACATAGTACGACTGACGTATTAATTATTGGGCTATTAAACTAAAGTTATTCATTCAATGATTGCTTACTGGACTACGCACAGTCAGTGTATGACAAAATAAAGAATGATATCTGTCTCTGTATCATAAACAGCCAATATTGAAATGTGTAGAATGGAACCTTTGGTGATAACGAAGAATGAATAGATTTTCTATAGCATTTGTTTAAGGAACTCTTTTTATACTGATGTTTAGGCTGTTGGTGAAGTGGATGTTTGTCCTGAAAATTGCTAGCCTTGCTGCTGCTACTGTTTGCATATAAAATTTAGGATAGGTTGCAATATGAAATTGTTGTGATACTAGGACTGCCCCAGCCATCGTCTAATGTATAATCCATCTGCAACAGTTGATTATTGTTGTTCATGTTATTCCCTTTGTGAACCGAATTCTAGACCCGATTTCTCAAAGAAACTAAAATTATTCAATTCATTTACTTTAATTGTATCGCATTTGATGGCATATAAGAGAAAAGTGCACTGTGTATTTTTGTATCTGTGTTTGTCTCCCACCACCGCTCGACAACTGGTATTGGTGTGTTTATGTGTCCTTAACTTAGTAGTTCGGCAAAAGAGCTCTTTTCTTTATATAGTCTTTTATAGTTTTATGTGCGAAGGTGGGGCTTCCATAAGCTTTAATGAGCTAAAGACTTTTCCCTGAATATGTGCTGCTGAAATTAGGATGCGTCTAATATACCCGTGCGTCCTTTATGCTATCAAATACAGTCATTTCTAAATATTGGTACAAAAATCATGCATGTGATTTTTGAAATGTGGTGTCGGTTTAACCACTCTGTTCTTGATTGTTTTTTATTTTATTCAACAACCCCCAAAATGGTTGAAACACGAAACTGATTCCTTTTCTTTAAACATTTCAGACTTTAAGGCTCCCTCTTTTGTGCACACGCGCGTTGTGTGTGTGTGTCTTCTGCATTATGTTGTTCTGAATCAATATGTTTACAGGTTCAAGCAACAGTACCTATCCTAGTACTCAGCCTCTGTGTTGTCGAGTTAAATGTTCTTAATATATAATACATTACTCATGGTATCTTTTTTTTTTTCAAAATTAAGTCGAATATTCATATCAGATAATTTACAAGCAGTTACTTTTGTTTTGTTACGTGCAATGTAGAGATAACTTTTCTTGGTTCTCTACATTAAATATGTCTAGCGCTCACTTTATTAATGCGTGTTACTTTCTTTTAAATTGTATCTATTCTCTTGCTAGCTTGGCTAAAGCTTATATTAATGCATGCATAGGCACAAACAAACAAAAAAAAAGAACGCAGTGTAAATAACGGACCGAATCAAGATTATTGAAAAGGTTGCAAAACACAACAAAAATTTTAGGAAAATAAAAATAAGAAATAAGTGAAAATTTTACCGGTGTGTGTGTGTTAAATTATAAGAAAATGACTCTCCCCAGACACAACAGAGTATCTATTCTCATATGTCCAAAATCCTAGAACCATATTGAATTTTTGGAACGTATTCGTTACTGGGGTTGAAACTACACTTCATTCGTTATAATTGAGAGAATTGTTGTAGAGAAGAATGTCTGAATTCTTAAGTGAAATGTAATGAATCATTTACTTCTAAAAACGTTGAGTTAGTCCATCTCAAAGATTGTCTACAGCTCAAACTACCTTTTTGAGAAACTCTACATTGAAGTTTTGTCACTTTGTGTTTTTGTTATGTAATATCAAACAGGTAGGACTGAGCCAGATTCAGAGTTTCATTTTAAATCAACGTTTAGAAATAAATTTAAAGTTGGTATCTTTTTTAATTTGTTCCAATCATATGAAATATTTCAAATTTTTACCAGATTTAATAAAAAAAAAAAAAGATTCTAGTTTTGGATACTGGGGCACCGTCTTGAAATTTTAGTCGAATCTATCGACCCCAGTACTTATTTTTTTAAAGTCTGGTACTTACTCTATCAGTCTCTTGTGCCGAACCGCTACGTTACTGATACGTAAAATCACCAGCACCGGTTGTCAAGCAGTTGCGGGGGACAAACAGAAACAAAGAAACGCGCACATAGATACATATATATGTGTGTGTGTGTGTATGTATGTATATATATATATATATATATTGTGTGTGTGTGTGTGTGTGTGTGTGTATACACACACATGTATACGACAGGCTTCTTTCAGTTTCTGTCTATCAAATCCGCTCACAAGGCTTCGGTCACAAGGCAAGTTGCCGCGCAGTGGAACTGAACCCGGAACCATATGGTTGGGAAGCAAGCTTATATATAAATAAATAAATAAATAAATGTTCCTTCTCGAGCCATGTCAGGCTCATAAGGGCCGGTTTCCCGGTTTCAGTGGCGTAGAAATTCCCCACCTGGGCAGGACGCCGGTCCGTCGCAGGATTACTCATTTTTGCCACTTGAGTGGACTGGAGACACAACGATGATGAAACCTTAATGTAGTCTCTCAACCTGCAAGAAATAGTAGCCAAATCTTCCTTAAACTACACCACAGTATCTAAAAGACAGAAAAAAATGCAACATTGTAGCAAAGTACTGTATATTTCCTCGCTTGAGGCAGGTTCAAGGGCTTCTCAGTGTTTGAGTGTTATGAATAACATTTAAATTAAAGTCAACTTCCGCGGATGTAATCTTTTATCGAATTTACAACCCCTAAAACCCTCATTGGGCCCTGCAGATTGATATTAATGTACTTTCTCATTCCTTATAAAATTGTAGACAAAGTTTATCAGAAAAAAAGGTGGCGGTAGTGATGAATAATAATGGTATTCATTTTCCGCCACCAAACTTTGTAAAACAGTGTAGAAAATTAGTAAACAAAAAAATCTGAAAATTCCAAGTATTTCAAGTGGTGGGAAAAAATTTAACAAGATTCTAAAGTGGTTTGATACAATCCAAAAACAAGTAATCGTCCTATGTCGTTTAAACATATTACTCTCTTTCACTTTCCTCACTCTTTCCTATTTTGTACCCTATCCTCTCTCTCACTCACATACACACACACAAGTGTGCATATGTTTTTGTATTTAGTGCGTGGTATGCGCGTGCGTGTGTAGGCATTTATTATATAATGAACGAATCGATGGTGAATTATGAAAGCAGGAATATAGAAAGAATAAGTTGCAGAAAATCATTCCAAATAATAAAAAAAAGTCCTTTGAGTTTCTATAACTTATCCTTTACTTGTTTCAGTCATTAGGAATCAAAGGGGGTCCATGGGTAAAAAATGGTTGAAAACTACTTGTCGAGGTTTAATTGTGGGCGCAATGCCCTCAATGGAATTTGAAATGTAGCGGCTATTATCGTGATAGTGAAAGGGGAAGAGAAAATATTCAGAAAGACAATGAACAAAGAATTTGTGATTTTTCAGTGTTTTGTTACCTAGATCAAAGGGGGAAACTAGGTTTGTGATCTTTAAACATTCTAGATAGTTGAATTTGTAAGGTGTTGATGGTTCGCATCTTGGGCTAGGTACTAATGCAGTGTGTCTGTGACCAAGACACAATCCACAGCCATTAAGTCTATCTATCTCTTAGGTGTTGTTGTTTAACCCTAGGTTAGTTATGACTGAGAGTTATCGCCAATGTTATAACAGCCTTGATCATACCATCTTTTTGTATATGTAGAACTACATTCTGCATTGTGTCCTTCCTTTGGTAAGAAAGTAGTATGTGATTTGAAGGAATTTGATTGCTATTTCAAGCTACCTCGTATGTATTCCTTCATTGGTTTGCTCTTATGAGATACAAGAAATATAACTCATTGAGTAAGCAGTGGCAGCACTGAAATTAGATAGTGTTTTCAATGATTTGCACTGAGACCTATATAGGAAGAGACTGACCTATGAATTGTTAAAGGATTAGCTAGTTGGTGACTAGGAGGAGCAAGACACTCGGATGAATGGTAAACCATTCCGAGACGCTGCTCGACAAGTTTACTTGTCATACTCAGCAAAAAATTTGTCGATATTGAATGTAACAGAAGACAATAAGTAACAGGAACTTGTAGATCACCGAAATACTGCTTTGTAGAAATCGTCTCATTGTATTTTGAGTTCAAATCCTACCAAGGTCGACTGTACCTTTCATCCTTACTTGGTTGAAAAATAAGCTCCAGTTAAATATTTGGATTTATTAAATCCTCTATGCCGTTCACACAAAAAAATGTGCTTATTTTGAAATGGTAGAAATCGGTGTTGAAAGTAACAGTCTTCCACTCAGTAGAGTTTCCTAAATGCGAGACTGCTGCACTTAACATTGATTTCTACCAACGAATTGCTAAGGGGTAGAGGAAGAACTAGTACTGGCTCTGTACGCATCTGACATTCGCCACTGCTTACCGAACCAAGACTCCACTAAAACCGGTTTTCGTTGATTCCGATACAGCCAGCTTTTGTGTTCTTGTTATTATTTAGAACCAGGTCAGCCTTGATTGAGCAACAGACCTATGGCTTCGAAAAGAAAAAAAAAAAACATTCCAGTCCTGCTTAGAACTTGTATACCTAGAACTGTTCTGACCTGTGCGTCGTTTCCACTTCCCCATTTTTGTAAGCCGATAAAATGTAGTCTGAGCAATGGCAGCTCGTGTATAGGCACTGCGGAACTGCAGTACCACATATTTCCACTCGATATTATAGATAACATTCAATATAATGAGTCCTTTTTTCTTTAATTCTTTCTTTATACTTGTACAGTATATCATCCTTAAGCTTAATGTCAGTAGCCATCCCCTAGTTTATGAAAAAAATACAAAAATCCTTCTATAGAACTGTGCGCTTCACAATTCCAGCGACGCGGTGTTTGGCTCTTGTGCGCATGCTCACATGTCCGAAGGAAACAGAGAGCACTGTGTGAACGACAGTGCCGAACCCGGTATTTCGGTGGAAGGTAGTGTTTCTCTTTGACTCCGCGTGTGTTGTGCTTAAAAACATGTTTATATTTTTGAATGTGATAAATTAAACACACTACCCGGCAGTGGCTAAAACGCGAATCTATCAAGTTTATGTATAAATTTTCTCTTTATATATTTGTTTCTTTTTACACAATATCAAAACAACGGTTAAAAATTTTCTGAAGCAGCACCCCAACTAATTTTATCTACGAGCCGCCTTTGAGTCTGAGGGAAATTTTGGTTGCACTTTCATACAGATAGTCACTGCATAGAAATTCATTTGTAGGGTCTTGTATTTTGTGTTGTACACCATGTAAGAATTGAACCACTTCAGTGGTAGTGTCAATCAAATTCAATCTACTGGCCACCACAAATATCTTTATAGTCACTCTTATACTCTTAAATATAGAATCAGAACACTGTTGCCATCCGGTGTTGATGATGATATTGATAGTATGGTTTAGTATTGTTTGTTCCTTCTCGAGCCACGCCTGACTCATAAGGGCCAGTTTCCCGGTTTCCTTGGCGTATAGGTTCCCCACCTGGATGGGACGCCGGTCCGTCGCAGATGAGCTGCAAGATGCAGGAGAAAAGAGTGAAAGTTGTGGCGAAAGAGTCAGCAGAAGTTCGCCATTACCTTCTGCTGGAGCCGCGTGGAGCTTAGGTGTTTCGCTCATAACACACATATCGAACTCACGATCCCTCGACCGCGAGTCAGCTGCTCTAACCACTTGGCCATGTGCCTCCACATGGTTTGGTATACTCTCGATATAGTGCTCGTAGTGATTATTGATCTTATCACTGCAAAACTCCTGGGATATTAATTGACATTATTCTCCATGTAAAACTCTTGATTTATCGACCACATCAACGCAAGTATTGCCTTCTCATACTCTCAATATATTAGCCATTCAGATATTCCTTTATATCGATCACTTTGATCAATATATTCAATGCCTAACGGGCCCCCTCCCTTCCCCCCGCCCTCCCCTCCCTATTTATGCGTGCGCGCGCGCACACACATACACATTCGCTACGAAGTGTACTTCGTCGCTTTTGTTGCTTATGTGGCCTGATGTAAATAGAAAAAATACAGATAATGAAAGAGGACTCTTTGAAGGACTTCTCCATAATTTGACCCTTGGTGAGGTTATCTCCTTAATATTGTTCTTAGAGTTTATAAAAGTCACTCCTTAAACAGACCTGTTAAAGCACTCCAATTTGACGAATATAAACATATTGAAAGCTTCGTGTTTTTCCTTTCTAAACAAATCCTGAAAATACCTTTTGTATACTTTCATGTTCAATTTACCCTAAATTCTAAATCTCTATTTACCCGATCAACCGATCGATGTAGTAAGATGAATGAATGAATAGCATTTCTTTTAATCGAATCAGATGAATTGCTTGCTGTATCTTTTTATACTTCAATATGGCTGTTAAATGAGCCATCTTGAAAAACCTCTGAATAATCTATAGCTGTTTCTCACACAAAATGAAGCAAACATAACTTATTGTATTACTTTAATTCTCCGTAGTTCTTTTGAATATTATCGCTCCTCTGTGACGAGGTTTATAGAAAGAAGAGTCTGTAGCCATTTCACTTCACTTACGTTGTTAATGCCCCCTCCATAGAGAGGAGCATGAATGTCACACAGTCCCGTTTCCATTACTCCCTTATAAACTCAGTTAAGAGATCAATATTATCACAGTTTCGGTTCTTTATATCATCATCATTCCCTCGCACGCGCGCGCACACACACACACTCCACCACCACCACCCTCTACACTGGTCACACTAACCTGTCCCGCTGTAGAATGCAATTAGTTTTCAAACAGATACAGTGTTGGGAGAATATAGATAGAAAAGAGCTGAAGAAATCAATAGAGCTGTTTCTGGCAGCTTCGAGACTAACACCTTACAATAATCATACAGGATACTACAACTAACAACCGTCTTAACATGAACATGGTATTACACTCTGTTCTACAACTAAACATAAACTAATTACAAGAAACTATAATATAGTTACTATAATTAACCATATCATTTCTAGTTATTAACGACAAGCCATTAATCAGTATCTAAGATGTATGACATGTAATATCTCTTTGTCGGTGGTTTTAAAACATATATTTAGTACGATTTCATGTAGAGAGCGTCGTGCAGGCAAGAAGTAAGCTCCCAGCGTGAAACCTCAGCGTCTCAGTTTCGATTTCACTTCTCTTGCATTACTAGTCGACTTTGAATAGTCAGTGTCTGATAGAATAAATAAATGTTTTGCGATATTCGTTCCAGCACTCTTGTGTTTTTAAGTTTGTCTCACCAAGGTAAACTTTACCTTCCATCTTTTCTGGGGTGGTAATGAAATGTCAGATTATTATTATTATTATTGCGGTGAGCTGGCAGAATCTGTGGCGCACCGGACAAAGTGCTTGGCTGCATTTCGTCCGTCTTTACGTTCTGGAGTCAAATTCGTCGTGGTTGACTTTGCATTTCATCCTTTCCCATGTCAATAAAATAAGTACCAGATGAACAATGGGGTCGATGTAATCGACTTGCCCCCTCTTCGAAATTGCTGGCCTTGTACCAAAATTTGAAATTATTAATAATAATAATAATAATAACAGTAATTTTTAAAGCTATGCGAACTTTACCTTTCTTCTCTCTCCAATCGATAAAATAAAGTACCAGTCATGTACTAGGGTCGATCATCTCGATTAACCCCTTCCCTTAAAATTGCTGGCCTTGTGTGCCTAAATCAGAAGCCACAAGAGTAGTTGATTAGTAGAATCGTTAGGCTACCGGAGAAAATACTTTGCAATATTTATTCCAGCTATTTGCTTTGTGAGTTCAAATGCCGTTGAGGTCAACTTTGCCTTCCTTCACTTCGAGGTCGATAGAGTAAAGTTGCAGTCATGTACTGAGGCCTGTGATATCGACTTACCCCCTTCCCTCAAAATTACTAGCCTTAGGTCTAAATTCGAAATCAATATTATTCCCCCACCCTCTCTCTCTCTCTATCTATCTATCAATCTATCTATATATTTCTATTTCTGTCTGGATTGCCCCTGTAATTCAAAGATCAGCCCTTATCACATGTTGCCACACTGGTCTGACCTGAGAATTTTAGCTTGATTATTATCAAGGGTACACATATTTGTGGAATATTCAGTCGTTCTACGCATATTTCATGTGCAGGAATTTAGTCAAAAAACTAAATCCTTATCGTCGAGACCGAATCCATTAGTGCAATTTAGGAAAAGCATTAAAATCACCCCTGCTCATTTCTCTCCCTTTTTGAAATATAAAGATATTTTTTCCATGTAAAGAAATCAAGAGCAATGGTCCTATATGTTGAACAGTAAAGCCCCCGAAACGAGAATGCTTTGGCAGAATATAGTTCGGTACCATAACCCTTTTTTTATGTTGTATGTCTGCTTCTGATAGGTATTTAGAGCAATGATACTATGCCAAAGGCACAACAGTAAACTGATTACTTCACTACATCACTGACCCAAATTCAAACCCAGCCAAGATCTTCTATGCCTTTCATTCATTCGGTGTCGATAAAATATGCTTGCCTACACTCATACTCACCATATGAGTATATATATAATTTACCTTGTACCCGGCATTCGTCTCATGTTTGAAAATTTGGCAAGAGATCTAACTTCTGGCTTCGAATCTCCACAAGTCGAGTACTTTATATATTGTCAGGTACTTTATATATTGATCCCAAATAAGACGAAAAGTAAACTCGACGGGATTGGAGCTCAGAGCAAAAGAGCTGGAATAAATAACACAAGGTATTTCATCTCACGCTCTACCTCCTTATTAAGCGCACTAGAACTGATTTGGTTGTACGATCATAATAGACTACAACGTTAATAAAAAAATTCTTGATGCCCATTCGAAAGAAATCTATATTTCAGTAAACTAGTGTTGTGGATGTTGCTCAGGTTGTAAATCTAACAAGGTATTTAGCTTGATGCAATTTTAGGTTCACATCCCACCAGAGTCTTTTGGATCTTCTTCCTCCGGGGGCTTGGTCAAATAAAAGTTATTTAAAGTAATATGGCCTATTCAGATGTTCTTATTCCCTTCTTCATATAACCGTTGTATGAGCGGGGAGTAAATATACTTTTTATGCCTAACCAATAACGGGCATCTGCCATGATTTATGTTCGGAGACCAGAGACAGTAAAGTTAGTGATGAAAGTAGAGCGAGGGATGAGATAGAGACAGACAGATACTAAAAAAATGCATTTTAATTGTTTCACCGCGTTAGCTGAAATTTGATAGTTATAGGGAATCAGATGTGGGAAATCATCATCTGTCTGATAGTCCTTCCTTGCTCGTATTCAACTTCTGTCTATCTGTCTGTCTCTCTCCTTCTCCTCCCACCCCACCTTCTCAGAGGTTCCGCAAGACCAGTTATCTATTCTGATGTCGTTGAAAACTTTATCTCTAGCAAACACCATCTTTTTGCAATCTTTATTCATGAAAGGTTTTTAATTAAGAACTATTGCACGCTAATGTAACATGTCACAGAAATGTACAATACCTTCTCATATTGTAATGAGTCAGCGAGCATTTAGTGTTTTTGTCATGAACGCAAACGCCAAATCGACATCTTGACACGAGCCGATGACCATTGAACCAGTCAGCTGATACCATAACACTTTGGCTAATTATAACTTACTGAAGGTTATTTATAAAATAAATATAGTTACTACTTTCTATCCGGAAGTTTTTGTCTTCTATGTTGTGCAAAAGAAAAAATATTGTCTGTTCTGTTACAGTATATTCTAGGATTCAAAAGATTCCACCTCAGTCCTGTAAATCTTATTGTTAATTTGTATTAAGATTCGTTCTCTTCTGTCTTTATTTACTCTGTAAATATTTTGTCATGGAAAGAACTTCCATGATGCGATGACATGTATTCTTGATACGTTCTGCAGATTCAAATACAGATATGCTAATCACTATTGTGTTCGTCTTTGGAGAACAGCTTCTCCTTTACGACGACTGTATTCATAACGCACTCTATTCATTAGTACAAGGGATTTGGAGACACCGCTGTTTGGGCATTGTCCGAATATCTCTGGCTGACGAGACACAACATGTTGAAACATCGTGTTCCAGAATCCCTTTCTTTTTAGTTTCAGGTCAGTGTGACCGAGTAGATCTATAGTTAAAGTTGTTCCAGTCATGCCAATCCCATCTTGTCAGTTCTGCTGCTAAATAATTAAACCAAATTGCGTTTAATGTGTTGCCCGCAATTTAGCAAAAGAGTCGATAACAAATACGACTTCAAACTTATTTAACTGAACGTCTGGTACATTTTCAACATGGTCATTATGACAATTTATTCAATAGTATGTGCTCGTGAATGCATACTGTCTGCCACAGATTCTACGACTGTTTTGTTAGATTTAACTAAAGACATTTTCGTAAGAAATTGTTGCTAAGTTATCGAATACAACTAACAAACATTTCAGTTCTAAATCAGCAATATGGGATAATTCCTGATTTTCTGTAGTTGACAGATGGTTCGTTTAATTCCAAACCGTAATCCATCTGTTTCTTAAGAATGTATGTTATTATTTTATCTATTTTTTATCCCATTATTCCATATTTGTGAACCAACTGATGTAATGATTCTATTCATGTAATCACGCTCACAAAGAAAGTTACAATTCTTTCCACGTTTCTCTTTCTCGGTTTATTTGCTTCCATCTTTCATATTATGTCTTAATATGTGGAATTAAGATGTCATTTCTTCCATTTAGTAACTATGGCTTATGTGTGGTTAATGTTATAAGCAAACATTTTATACTTTAGTTTGTTACTTACTCTTCAGAAAAATTATGCAATCGAAACAACCGATTTTGTTACACGAGAAATTGTTTCACTTCACTTGATTTATCATCTGAAATGGATAAGGTTAGTGTTGTAAAGAAAGGAGTAAACGAAAATCGAGTCTGCAGCCAAATTATAATTTTTTATTTAAATTATTGGAATCTTGCAGTTATATTCTTTTTCTTTGTAAATATTTGACTTTGTGCCTAAATAAAAACAAAAATATTTAGCAGAGATCCTATTATAGAGTCAACTTACCCTTATACAGATCCACACATACTTTTCTGCATATAAAACTAACTACATACGTAATATAAGTTGTATGTAAATACATATGTAGTATTTAAGGTTGAACAGTTTATAGTAATGCTTCACTGGGCCTTTATTCAGTTCCTCATTTCCTAGTTCCTAAAATCCTTAGATTTATCTCTTATTTTGCTATCGAGCATGAAAGACTTATTCTATAGCATTACCATAGAATATATTGGTATTAAATACCAGTATATATTTCTTTATAGCATCTGACATCTTAATAATTCCTATTTTCTCTGTTGTTGTAAATGAAATGAAGTTCATAATTGAATTTTATTCATTCAGATAAAAAGAAAATAGAATACAAGTTAGAATGTAAATATTCTAATAACTAACAGTAAATCAGAGGAAGTAGCTGCTGTATAAACGTTTAGCGGAAAGGAATAGTTTTTGTGAAAATAATATGTTAGTGTTTTGGGAAAACAGTTTTTGAAGCAAACGGAATTTCTGAAGCTGCGATACAAAAGTACAAGAACACTTGGCACTACATCCTTCATTTTCCGTCACAGTCGTTTTGACATGCCGCTATTTTCTGCTTGCTTCACCGTTGCATTCTGATTAGGTTGCTATTTGTCTGGAACCATCTTGATTACATTACCTGCACATTACTGGGTCACGCATGACTTAAACTCCAGGTAGCATTACTCCATAGATCACAGGAATACAAACTTCATCCATAACAAGGTAAAATGATAAAGAAAGAACGATTACACTTTGACTACAGAATGTCTTATATATAGTACTAGCAGAAATACCCGTCGTTGACTGGATTCAGAAAGTGAAAATTGGTTAAAGCTATGGTTGAAAAGCTATTTTTACCGCTATCCGGAGGTGAGTCAGGAAAAATAAGTTGACAAAAGCACAGCCATGGTTGTGACCAATGTCCTCCTAAAATTGGAGCGATGTGCGTGCTAATTTGTGGACGTGCATAAAGTACATTCACGTACACACACACACACACATCCTTTTTTTATCCTTTCTGTTCTTTGGAATGTCACTTCGGCGAGATGTCGATTTCTCACAAAAAAGCAAAAAAACGTCTTACCACTCCACTCTTAGATCTTACCTTTCTGTACCCAGCTTTCACTAATCCTGTTTATAGGTAAATGAGAAAGAAAAGTATTCTGGCCTTACAGGCATACATAACAGCTTTGTGATACATTTTGCTGAGATAAAGTTTTCTCGCTGATTCGACCTGAAATGAAGTCATTAGTGTTGTTAACAGTATAGCGTCAGCAGAATAGTCGACCATCTAAACGTTCCTTTCGTAAGTAAGGAATCAGTAGATCAACAAACTGAATATCATCGACGAGACCCAATGAGAATCTACCAGTATGATATGTGGCTCTGGATGAATGAAAGGCCAAGTCGATACAGGACAGAAAATATTTCACATTCACCGTAGGTGTTATGAAATTACCGCTATCGTTGAATTCCGCAGTGGTTTAAAAGTATTTATCATCATATGAATTATATGTATTCCTTAAATATGAGACGTAATTGTACTTAGCCTAAGACTGCATACCTCATTTGAAAATCATTTTATTATCTCCACCATGTAATCACTTCTACTGCTAAAAGCCGGTCTGACGGTTAACCACCAAGACATTCAATTGATATTTACGTGTATTTTAGCCTCTAGTATAACATGGTTATCATCATTACTTTTATTCTCCTGCTCTTCCTACCACTTCTTCTCAGTGCCTTCGTTGTCATCATCCCCAATTTAAAATATTGCTTTACTATTCGTTCGGCTGACAATGAAATCAGATCCAATCAGCCCTGGATGTGATTACGTCCTAAACTATGAGCTTTAATTCTCCCCCAACTTTCTCCACACATGGTCTTTTTAATATATATAATATATATATATATATATATATATATATGTATATATATATATATATATATATATATTATATATATATATATAGGAAAAGTAATAGATAGATAAGAAGGAAATGAAGAGAAATAGAGCAAAAAAATCTGAAAAGTTATGCAGTGGTTCGGTCGGTGTCTCTAATGTCGAAAGCTGATACACGAAAACCTTCCGATTATTTCATCTGACTGCTGCAGTCACTCTATTGATTTCGCACTATCCTATTACACCACAGATCAATTATTATAAAAAGACAACACTAAACCCATATTGTTTGTGAGCTACAGTACTGCGGAACTTTTCCTTTACATATATACACATATATATACAGATATACATATATGTAGATATACATATATACATATATATATAGATATTATACTATATATACATGTATAATTATAACATATAATATATATATAATGTCTAGATATACTATATGTAATATATATATACATATATGTATATATATATACATATATGTATATATATATGTGTGTATATATAATATGTATTGTATATATAATGTGTGTTATATATATATGTGTGTATATATATATATGTGTGATATATATATATGTGTGATATATAAGTGTGTATAATATATGTGTGTATATATATATATGTGTGTATTATATATGTGTGTATATATATATATGTGTTATAATATGTATATATATCTATATATATATGTATATATATATATAATTATATATATGTATATATGTATATATATATATATTGTTATATATGTAATATTATATATATGTATATATATATATATTATATATATGTATATATAGATATAGTATATATATATCTAATGTATTATATATATATGTATAATATGATATATGTATATATATATATAATGTTAATATATATATATATGTATATATATATATATGTATATATCATATATATGTATATATAATATATGTAGATATATATAATATGTATATATATATATTATAGTATATATATATATATATGTATATATATATAAAATACATGTATGTATATATATATATATACATGTATGTATATATATATATATACATGTATGTATATAATATATATACATGTATGTATATTATATATATATATATATGTATATATATATATATATACCTGTATATATATATATATCTATAATACATGTATATAATATTATAATATACATGTATTATATATATATATATATATATATATACCTATATGTATATAATGGTGTATAAATATATATATATATACATGTATGTATATATATATATATATACATGTATGTAATATATATATATACATGTATGTATATATATACTATATAGATATATATATCATATAGTATATATAATACATGTATGTATATATATAATATACATGTATGTATTATTAGATATATGTATGTATATATATATATACATGTATGTATATATATAATATATATTCTGTATATATATCTATGTATATATGTATTATATATATATATATGTATATATGTATGTATATATATATATGTATGATATGTATGTATATATATATATATTATATATGTGTATGATATATATTATATGTATATAATATGTATATATATATATATGTATATATAATATGTATATATGTATGTATATATAATATGTATATATGTATGTATATATATATATGTATATAATGTATGTATATATATTATGTATGTATATATGTATGTATATATATATATGTATTATGTATGTATATAATATATATGTAATATTTATGTATGTATATATAGATATATATGTATGTATATATTATATATATGTATATGTAAGTGTGTATGTATATTGTATATAATGATGTCTATATATATAATAGTACTATGTATGTATATATCATATGTATATATGTATGTATATATATATATGTATGTATATATATATATGTATGTATATATATATATATTTATATTGTATGTATATATATATATATGTATATAATGTATGTATATATATATATCTAGTATATAGTATGTATATAATATATAATATTTATATATGTATGTATATTATATATATATATTATATGTATGTATATATATATATATATATATGTATATCATGTATGTATATATATATATGATATATAGTATATATGTATGATATGTATTATATATATATGTATATATGTATGTATGTTATATATATATGTATAATGTATGTAATGTATATATATATATATATTATTATTATATATGTATGTTATTATATATATATTATATGTTATATGTATGTATGTATATATTATATATATATGTATATATGTATGTCTGTATATATAATATATATATGTATATATGTATGTATGTATATATATATTATGCATGTATATATCTGGTATATATATATATATATATCCTGTATATATGTATATATTATATATATATATGCATGTATAATATGTAATATATATAATATATATGCATGTTATATATGTGTGTATATATATAGATATATATCTTGCATTGTGTATATATAGTATATATAATATATATGCATGTTATATATATATATATTATATATGCATGATATATAGTGTATATATATATATATATATGCATGATATATATGTATTATATATTTAATGCATGTATATATATATATATATATTGCATGTATATATTATATATATTGCATGCAGATATATGTATATAATATAATGCATGTATATATATATATATATTATATATATATATATATATATATTCATGTATATAATATATAGGTATATATATATATATATATATATGCATGTATATATATATATATATATATATATATATATATATATATATATGCATGTATATAATATATATATATATATATGCAGTATATATATATATGCATGTATTATATATATATATAATATCTATATATATATATATATGCATGTATATATAATATATATATATTATATGCATGTATATTATTATATATATATATATAATGCATGTATATATATATTATATATATTATATGCATGTATATAAGAATATATATATATAATATGCATGTATATATATATATATATATAATGCATGTATATATTATATATATATATCTATATATATCTGCCATTTATATATATTATATATATATATATATAATGCATGTATATATATCATTATATATATATGCATGTATATATATATATATATATATATGCATGTATATATATATATATATGCATGTATATATATATATATATGCATGTATATATATATATATATATATATATGCATGTAATATAATATATATATATATATATGCATGTATGTATATGTATATATATAATATATGCCATCTATGTATATGTATATATAGTATATGCAGTATGTATAGTATATATTATATATATGCATGTATATATATATGTATATATATATATGCATGTTATAATATGTATATATATATGCATGTATCTATATATGTATATATATATATGCATGTATATATATGTATATATATATATATGCATGTTATATATATGTATATATATATATGCATGTATATATTATGTATAGATATATATGCATGTATATATATGTATATTATCTATCATGTATATATGTATATATATATATGCATGTATATATATGTATATATATATATGCATGTATATATATATGTCTTATATATATGCATGTATATATATGTATATGCATGTATATAGATGATATATATATGCATGTATATATATGTATATGCATGTATATATATTATATGCATGTATATATATATGTATATATGCATGTATATATATGTATATATGTATATATATGTATATATGTATATATATTGTATATATATATAATGATATATGTATATATATATATGAATTTATTATA
>NC_042999.1:125272120-125297120 GCF_006345805.1 Octopus sinensis
CGGCACTGGTGGTAGCAGTTGTGGTAGTGATGCTTTCACGTGTTTTTTCATTTGTACTGTTTTCGTCGATCTTGCTGTAGTTGACATTCCATTGTTGTTCACACATTTTCTGCTAAAAAAGAGTGCGAAACTAGGTTAACATGAAATGAAAGTAAATTGTCCGAACAAAATGAAAGTAATTTGCGATAGAAACTAAAGGTGATAACATTGACATTCCATAATTTCATGTAAATAATATATATTTCTTTACTGCCCACAAGGGGCTAAACATAGAGGGGACAAACAAGGACAGACAAAGGGATTAAGTCGATTACATCGACCCCAGTATGAAACTGGTACTTTATTTATCGACCCCGAAAGGATGAAAGGCAAAGTCGACCTCAGCGGAATATGAACTCAGAACGTAACTGCAGACTAAATACCTATTTCTTTACTACCCACAAGGGGCTAAACACAGAGAAGACAAACAAGGACAGACAAACGGATTAAGTCGATTATATCGATCCCAGTACGTAACTGGTACTTATTTAATCGACCCCGAAAGATGAAAGGTAAAGTCGACCTCGGCGGAATTTGAACTCAGAACGTAACGGCAGACGAAATACGGCTACGCATTTCGCCCGGCGTGCTAACGTTTCTGCCAGCTCGCCGCCTCATGTAAATAATATATGTAACATAACGAATGTATGGAACATTCATTTAATATAACATGAATACTGTACATATATTTTATATAATAAGTCATTGATGCATGAAATAAGGTTCTCGAATAGCTTTTCTCATCTCTAAATTTGTTTGGCTACACATGCTCATAAAGATATGATGTAAATAAATCATCACTAGTCCCACATTGTCGCCTTAGTTTCTTCTCGGCGAATATCCATCACCCTTCTATAGTCTGTGTGTGGATGTTGTCATCATTTGGATCAACAAAATTGAGTGAATGGTTGACTACTTTACAAGTAAAGTTGCCGAGACATACATAAGAAGCACAACTATCAAATATCAAACGCGTTTATGAAATTTTGGTATTACATTTCCGTTTTCTATCTCAATTTACTTTAATTTTGTATAGGACAATTTAGTTTCAATTTTTTACCATTGCAAACTGCATGTTAACTGGAAATCGGCAATGTATTAGTAGTTTGAACAGCTACCTGCACCCTGGATTTGCGAAGCCATGTTAAATAAAAAAAATTAATTAAACTCAGTTTAAAAGCTTCAAAATATCCCCGAGAAGCCGAAAACTTCGTAAAGCCAACTAACCTCGGAGGATGCTGGTTGGTTCAATAACAAAATTGCACAACAAAAACCAAAATCACTCTCTTTAAAACAACGAAATTCAATAATAGCTTACGAGCTCCTAAACGACGTCTTTCTTTGCAAACACAACGAATAGGCACAAGGCTTGAAATTTTGAGGAAAGAGTTAGTGCTCAACTGGTGCTTATTTCATCGACCCTGTGCGTCTCTACTTTCTGGATTCAAATCCTGTCAAGATCTTGCTTTTCAGCTTTCCGCGTTTGATAAACTAAACTCACACATCCAATCCCATTTACTCACCAATATAGATTCGTACATGTTTGAAAACATTATTGTCTGTTTGTTCATGTGGACTCATGCACTGAGGTTACGGCATCTGCAAAGATCAGTTGAAGAGAAGTTCATATGGGCATTCATTTGTAAAGAAGGCGTCATCATACATTATGTCATTGGCAAAGTAGAAATTATGGATAAAACATACACCAAGGATAGAAGTTTAGCACAGGAATATTGTCAGGTGTAGTCCACTGACTGGATAGTGAAGCCAGTGGTCTGGTGCCCCTTGCATATTGCAGGAGAGTTTAATGGATGGCAAGAGCTATGGTGGTCCGTGGGTTATACTGGGCTGCGACGAAGATACATTAAAAAGACCATTGTAGAGCAATTTTAACTGAATTCTGGAAATTTTTGACATGATAGTGCTACAGAGAAACAATTCCTGTTGATGACAAAATATACAGGTACAACAGTTCGAGTGACAAAATATGTTTGAGAGTCGGTGGAGCAGATGAAACGCTTATAAGGTCTTGTCGGCTGTTCTTGACTCACCTGCATGGGTCATGTGAAACGAATCCAGTTACCACTGGATTCATAGTGAAATTTCTGCCGCTGCCTTGCTTTGATTAATAAGGTCAAGCTGTATTTTTGTGCCTGGTGGATATAACAAAAGAGGGATTGCGGTGGGAGAGATCTAAATATTTGAAGTCAAGGAGTGTTTCCCTTTCCAAATAACCCTTAAATGTCTTCTTCCAAAATCACTTGAATTAGGTGAGGATGGAGCATGAAGTTCTAACCTCCTGTAAATTTTATGGAAGTTGAAGGGTGTCTGTGGATGGACAGTTCAGCTCTCAGATTTCTCATTGGAGCTTGCAACAGAGAGAACGCACGTTCCTTTGTGTTAGGGATCATTGTCTACTGCTATGGCCTCACGTATGCAACTGTTCCCTATTGCTGGATATTTTTATCATAGCTCATTGCAACAACAATCTTGGTTCCTTTTTTTTTTCCAATGTTATTCTTTTGATTCCCTTGTGGCAAATGAAGAAATTATAATAAAATTTACTACTACTATTACTAGAAGTACTATTATTATTAATTCTATTATTATTGATATTGTTTGCCATGAACGGACACCATTAACAGAACACCTGGGAAAAAATTGGATTTTAACATATTCACATAACGGAAATGAGGTTTTCGATTTATTTTGCCAACAAACGGCGTCAGGAAATTTGAACAGCCATTCCATTATCCTGGTTTAAAAAAGTATCCGGTTTTTGACCATTTTTAATGATATTATGTTCAAATGGCCACTTCAGGGAAACGAAGAGAACCACAAACGCTATAGCAACGAATACGCCCCCAATAGTTTAAAAGATTTTAAAAAAAGAGAACACCATGAAAAAATTATAGCAATTAAACAAATGCTTCTATGTTGTGTGAAGGACTTTAAACCTGTGTTTATTGATAATTTTTATTTCGCGACATCAAAACCTATTTTCTTTCTCCTTTCCTTTATAGCATATCATTTGCTGATTGTAGAGCAGTGTTGTATTTGGTAAGAGCTCTAGATTAGGCAAATTTGTTTCTTTGCGTTCTGAAGAGAACATGCCTACTTATCTGTTCCATTAAAAACATCAAGGAAAACTTTTCCTCTCGAATCAGATGTCACCTTGGATGAAATTTTTTTTTTATCTGATACTAAGATTAATTCATTTGGTCGACATACTGCTCCAGGTGTTGAATTCATTGCTGGTTGCATGATGAATCTCCTGGCTGAGTGTGTTCGTATTGAAGCTAGCAATCTACATTATTCAAGATTTTTGTCGGCAAATATGTTCAATTGGGATCAGTACTTGAGTGTGCATGGCAAAAGTTTTTGGCTCTTCTTTGCTTGAATGCATTACATCTGTCATACTGTTCTAGTGTCAAAGTTGCTGAAGACTGGATGGTGAACAAGCACAGAAAATTGTAGCATAGAAGTTCTCATTTTATTTGTAGACTACTAGACAACAGAAGTCTTCCAAGTTCCCATTCCAACCTGCATCGTCTTCTAAGAAGCATCTCCTCTGACAAGTCCGACAGTTGCACAGATATAACAAGCGACAGTTTTGAAGTCCTGGAATGAGGTTGGAACATGAATATCGTACAGGAGTTGTCTGAGATTTAAATAATGTTTTTAAAGTTCGTCATTTAAAAATCATATCTTCAAAATGTTAGTATGCAGTTTCAAATATCATAGAAGATAGAAAAAAATTTTTTTTTCATTGTTTCCCCTTGTACATATTGCTATCAAATCTGGTCTACTTAAAATGCTCTATCAGTATCTAACAAAACCCACAAGACAAGTTTATTTCACGCAAACTCACACAGTATATATTGGTTTCATATTTTGGCGCAAGGCCAATAATTTTGGCAGAGAGGATAAATCGATTACAACTGGTACTTATTTTATCGACCCTGGAAGAAATGCCAATTCTTACACAAGGCCAGCAAGTTCAGGCCGGGAACTAGTCGATTACTTGTTTTACCGACCCCGAAAGGATGAAAAGCAAAGTCGATCCTGGCGGAATTTGAACTTAGAACATAAAGACAGATGAATTACTGCTAAGCATTTTGCCCGGCGTGCGAACGATTCTGCCACTTCATTGCCTTATTTATATACAGTAAATATTGGAATGCTGTCGTTATTAAAATTCATTATTTAAAAAGTCATAGCTTCGAAAAGTTATTATGCGGTCTTATACTATAGATTTTTTTAAAATACTTTTTCATTGTTTTATGATTAAAATTATTTAAGCTTCTAAAATACTCAAGCATTGTGCCATGTGAACACAATTTTTCAGTAGCGGTTCGTTTATAAGCACTGCAGAACTGCAGCACCTCCTATTTACACTCGATATTATCGATAAAATTGAATATAATGAGTCCTTTGTTTTTAAATTCTTTCTTTATACTTACTTGTACATTATATTATCCTTAAGCTTAATGTCAGTAGCCATCCCCTAGTTTATGAACTGTGCGCTTCATAGTTCCAGCGACGCGGTGTTTGGCTGTTGTGCGCATGCTCAAATGTCCGAGATGGGAAGCTGCACGCTAGGGAGAGAGAGAGTGCTGTGGTTCACGCAGTTCCGACCCTGGTGTGCTGGCGAAAGGTAGTGTTTCTTTCTGATTCCGCGTGTGTTGTGCTTAAAAGCGTGTTTATATTCTTGAATGTGATAAAGTGTAGAATTAGATTATTATCTTGTTGCTGCCAGGATTTGAAAAGTATTTACGCAATATTAAAACAACGGCTAAAAATTTTCTGAAGCAGCACTCTCACTAATTTTATCTACAAGCCGCCACTGATTTTAAATGTATTCAAACATTATAAAAAATAAGTTTGATTTACAGAGTATAAAACCTAAGTATTTGAGAATTGTAAACCAATGTAACAGGAAACGACAAGAAAATGTTTTGCTTTTTTTTTTAACTCTGTTGATATTTGAAATCGCGTATTAACTTTTTGAAAATTTGCATTTTAAATCTGGAATTCGAATAGCAACTGCGCTCCAAATATATATATATATAATCGATACATTCTCTCTTAGAGCGGTGAGTTAGTTAAATTGGTATTGCACCGGACAAAATACTTAGTGGTATTTCTTCCGACTTTACGTTCTGAGTTCAAATGCTGCTGTGGTCGACTTTGCCTTTCATCCTTACAGGGTCGATTAAATAAGTACCAGTTACGCACTGGAGTCGATATAATCGACTTAATCCGTTTGTCTGTCCTTGTTTGTCCTCTCTGTGTTTAGCTCCTTGTGGGTAGTAAAGAAATAGGTATTTCTTCCAACTTTACGTTCTGAGTTCAAATGCTGCTGTGGTCAACTTGATTTTCATCCTTTCGGAGTCGATGTGATCGACCCGGTTAAGCACTGGGTGTCGATGCAATCGACTTACTCGAAACTGTGGGCTTCTTGCCAAAATTTGAGGCCAATAGGTATACTCCCTTACACACACACCACACACACACACACACACACACACTCTCTCTCTCTCTCTCTCTCTCTCTCTTTTGTATATATGAGAAAGTGTACTTGTGTGTGCGGGAGGGAGCGATTAAAGGAAGATTGAAGGTGAAAGGAGAACAGTGGTGTGACAAACTGACAGCCTATCTGTACATCACACAAACACTCCAACTCTGTTGCTACTCCATCACTACCCTCTTTTTTTTCCGGCTCAGGCAGCGATCTCAGAAACGTTAGATCGTTGGAAAAATACCTTATGCTATTTCTTCCGGCTGTACTATGTTCTGATTTGAAACTCAACAGATATCAGCTTCGGCTGTCATCCTTCCAGGATCGATAAAATAAAGGATCAATCCCTCACTGGATCGAAATAACTGAATTCTCTCTGCTGAAATTGCTGGCTTTGTTCCTACTTTAGAACAACAATAATAATTCCAGCTCTTTACATTCTGAGATCAAATCATACCGAGGTCAGTTTTGTTTTTCATACCTCCTGGGTGGATAGAAAAAAGTGCCTATCAAATACAGGTTTGAAGTAATTGAATCTACTCTCCGAAAATTGCTGTACCGATGTCTAAATTAGAACAAATGTAATTCCGGCTCTTTTCGTTCTGAGTTCAAATCCCAACGTGGTCGATTTCGCCTTGTATTTTTGGGAGGTTCGATAAAATAAGGTACGGATCAAGTACGGGTCGATGATACCAACTGATACTCTTTCCCTCAAAATTACTGGCCTTATGCCTAAATCAGAAACAATTATTATTGAAAGCGGCGAACTACCAGAATCGTTTGAGCATCAGAATTAATGTATTGTAGCATTTGTTCCAGCTCTATAAGTCTAAAACCCGCCGAGATCATCTTTGCCATTCATCCTTTCGGGGTCGATAAAATAAAGTAGTAGTCAAGTACTAATCCCTTTCTCCCTTAAAACTGCTGGCATTGTGCCTTAACTAGAAGCTATTATATTATCAATATCTTTTCTCCTTTCCATATTTCGTCTCGTCCGCGAACCCCCTCCCCCGCCTCTGCCCCATTTGGAGGGGTGACCTGACAGAGTTTTGCCGGTTAAAGAGGCTAGTCGTTGCTTATGTTGACATTCAGACACCTCGTGTGTTTTCCTCGTGTAAGTAAACTGGAGTAAGAAAATACAAACATTGGTAATCTTTAATATAAAGCTTCTACATTCAGATAACAACGAATTCAACAAGTTTATCTTTATACGTGTGTGTGTGTGTGTGTGTGTGTTTAGCTTTATTAAATGTCTATATATTGCTCGAGACTGTGCTGCGAGTATGGGTGGGGTTAAGTGATACAATACACACACACACATATATATTATCACTTTACCTCACCCATATATTTATACATAGATGTGAGGTGTGAAGATGTATAATCGGCTGAATCCGTTTGGTAAAGTGGATCTCCGTCGTTTTCGACGAGGAGCATTCAGCTGTCTGATCAACTGAATTCTTAGTCATTGAATTAATAATATTTTAGTGGTTGGGAGTGAGTATTCCTTAGACATGTATACTCTGAACGTAACACTGTGTGACGAGGACGAACCTTTAAATTCAAATTACAACTACAGTTCATCCAACGAGCTTACTTTCACACTATTTCCACCTACATCAGTAGTTTTCAATTGGAGTCCATATGGCCCCTAGGGAGGTTCATATAAGATTTTGTTGTTAAAATTTATCCGCAATAAATTGGTTATACATCTACAATACAGAAAATATTTTAACCACCTGTTTTATACATTTTCTAATATTTACGCTGAGGTTTTAAACATCGAATTGCTAGGAGGGTCCATCCGAGTAAAAAGGGAATCAAAGGGGTCCACAAGTAAAAAAAAAAAAAAAATTGCCCGACACACTGATCTACATGGTTTCACTGTCAAGGGCTGATAAAAGGTGTCATGCAGTGGGATCGAAACTGGGACCTTCGGACTGCCAAGCGAAATTCTTAACCATTCAGCCATGCTACATAAATATTTAAAAAAAAAAACAGGTACAACGTCGATTTCCCTAAATCTTTGGTTCCCAAACCTTTTCTGGATAACCGAGTTTAATACCCACTAAATTAAATATCAAATTAACTTAAATAACACTTTTGTCGTTGGATAGTAACTGTTATTTCCTATTTGCTTGCCCCTAGAAAGTTTGAAAAATGGCTATTTCCTTCAAACTTTGCTTTTGTTAAATATATTCAAACTCCCAAAGAATCCCTTTCAACACATGACTATGATGCTCTCCCCCACTATTCCTGGCCATGATCAGAGACGCATACATTGACAGCCTCTAAGGGACATGCTCAAACGGTTGGTCAAACTACTGACAAGCAAATCTATGGTACTGAGCAAAATATTTCCTATAAGGATATTTTTGCTTCAACAACTCAGAGCTGAATTTGTCTGGAATGTAATGGAAAGTAAGTCAGTTTCAAAACATTGATGTCCAGGTCACAAACGCAAAGTTTGAAGGGAATAGTAGTCATTTCCTTTGACTTCACACTTACAGACCGAAGACGAAAAAAAAAATTTAAATACAGGTACCTGTACATTAGTGCAGATTATAAGAGGTTCCGGACCATCATCTGGTGCTGTGTCTGTATATTGTTGATATTCGCATTACCAACTTCGGAATTGTTAAAGGTAAAGACAGAAGTACTATGATGAAGTCACCACATTTTGTAATGCATCTTGGGTTGGCATTATGCAGTTTTGCCCATTCCACGTCAGTAGCTAGGGGAGGGGTCGAGAGGCGGTCAGCCCCCAAGCGACGCTTTTATGAAAGTGACACTTTGGGCTCTAATGTATAAACCTATGTAGGCTGTATAGAAATAAAAAATGTTTCGATTTTGAGCAACTATTCGCCGCCTACTCCATTCGCTAAAAACTTGAACTCTGAATGCGCACATCCTTCAAGTAGCAGTCAAATCACAATTATTGCCTTAAAAAATGAAGGATACGTTGGATAATTAGTTGGAGATACAATATGTTTGTGTGGGAAGGTGGAAGGGTCACGACTGGAATTCATTTGGTCATAGATCTGCTCGAACGCTACTGACCTGGAGCTATATAACATTATCAACGATTAATTTTAAGTATTTATATGAATATATTAATTAGGTTAATTCTGATAGAAATTTAATTTAAGTTCTTTGTTTCCTTTTTTTTTTTACCATCTCAGACACTGGTGACGTGAAGGAAAGTTAGTACTTATAGTAATAAAAGAATCGGTTTTGTAGATGCTACAACCGCAGTTTGTTTATACTTTTATCATAAATGGCTAGATGGTCATAGATCAGCTTTTCTAACAGTGATATTTTAGAGAGAGAGAGAGAGAGAGAGAGACTATGAATGGCAGGCAGAAGCTTTGGTCCATCGGCCCACCTCTGTCTCTCTTTCCTCTCTGTCTCTTACCTCTCTCTCTCTCCCTCTCTCTCTCACACACTCTCTCTCGACCAGGCACCTTGAGAATACAGAATACTTATTGAAGTGTTGGTTTGAGCTGATTCGAAGCGAAACAAACACACATACACACGCTAGTATTGACATTTAATAAACCTGTGCATATATAAATATCCACACATATAATTGTCGATTCACGGAGAAATACCCTCGGACTATCAACTACGTTATGTATACATCACAGTACATAAACTGGCAGGACAACACTACAGCCGCTCTTTTATAAACAGATAACTCGTTATACTTAATTTACTATCTCGCGGAAGCTGTCCCAATAACAAAAACACACCCTGGATTCCTTAAAGCCATGTTGGTTAATTTGGACCAACTGTAAGAGTCAGAAGACGGAGAAGCAAAATTCCACCGAAGAAAACGAGATGGAACAGAAAAAAAAACACACTAAGACAAAAAAAATGTCAAAGCCTCCACCAAAGCTAGTAACACCGACATACAACCTGGTAGGCAGTCTTGATCATATCACTTTTATTTAGTCTGTATGCAAGTGTTTATCTTTTGTAAATTTCGGACAGAATATTCAGGTCCGACGATAAGATAAAAATGTAAATTACACAGAAAGATAACCAAAATATTCCTTTGTGCGACTGTGACCGTATGACAACCCGTTTCGTGTATGTGTGTACGCATGCATGCATAAACCTTTTCGGCACCGCTGCATATCTCTCTTTCTACCTTTCTCTTTAGCTATCTCTTGATCTATCAAAGCTGTGTGTATGTTTGCGTGTGTGTGTGTGTGTGTGTACGTGTGTGTATGTGTTTAGATTTTTTCAAGCAAAATTACTGCGTTCGGGTATCGAAGAAAATATAAACATTCGCTTTTTTTATACTTGTTTGTCAACTTCTTTCTATTTACACAATTTTTCAGTGTATTTTATACATACATACACACACACGCATATACATACACACACACACACATACATATACACACACACACATACATACATACATACATACATACATACATACATACATACATACATATGTGTTATCTTGTCTATGTGTCTATGTATCTGATGTGTGTGCGTGCGTGTAGCTAAAGATGTACATATGTATGCTTAGGGTATGCTACTACTAATACATTTCTACGCTCCTTCACACATGCACTATTTATAAACATTCTATACTGTCATACATTCACATGTCCGTTAATTTCTACTGTTTTGTATATACTACAATGTTCAGTACACACATACCGTTTCAATTCTCTGATGTAGAAAGAGGAATGCGAAGTCCTAGGTCAAACGCGATTTATGTAGGCCCGTTGTCAAGAGATTTCTGTCGTGACTACCCTGTCTTTCATTCAGACGTATTATATGAAGGGCTACATACATTATCCAAACAGCCTTTCCTTTTTCACAATAGTAGATGTGATTTGAAAGAGATTTGGCTGCAATTTCTAGCAGGTGGAGTGGCTATGTAGAGGATCTGTCGGTGGCTCTTATGTATGTGTATGCGTGTGTTTATATACCTATGTGTATGAACCTGTATATGTTGGCTCGTATGTATGTATGTGTGTGTGTGTGTGTGTGTGATGAACCTGTATATGTTGGCTCGTATGTATGTGTGTGTTTGCATGCATATTTTTCTTGGCTTTATTTTTCGAATTTCTCACCAATGGAAAAAGGGCCGGTTCTAGACTAGAAACCACGAAGGCTCTTCCACTTGAAATTAGACATTGTTAACAGAATAGTCTTATTTATTGTCTGTCTGTCTGTATTCATTCATTCATCCATCCATCCATTCGTTCCAGAGATAAAGTGTCGTTGACGGAGTACTACAGTTTCGCGCTCGAATCCAATCAGTGACGAGTCAACATAAAACACGTTTTTACGTCAGGTGGAAGGGTAGACGAAACATTATTATTAAATAGTTTAATATATACAGTGGCAAAAAAAGAATGTCAGCCGGTCCCTCACCAGTCTCGCAATCTAGGCTGGAGAAATAAATCACCTGAATGAATTAACACTTAAAGGACTTGTTTCATCCACACTCACAAAACCACATTTACACAACTACATTCTCACACAGAAAACTGCATTCACGCAACCACGACCATATTCACATTCACACACATTCAAGGACATCATTTAATATGTTCAAGTGTATAGGCATTTTACATTTCAGCAGTGTTAGTTTGTATTGTGGTATAACAGGTGGTGGTGGATCGTTTTGTGATAGATCAGCCCTTGATTTTGTTCAGAATTATTGTTCAAACGCATTCCAGTTGTGACCATCGAATATATTATCGAATGTACCCGCGATAGCTGTTGTTGATGTTGCATGGTCTTAGGCCAGCCCTTGACTGAGCAGGTAGTCCCATTGATCAAAAACATTCCAACCGTAACTATCCCGTCTTTTTTGTAGAGTTGTGTACTACTACTAATACTACTACCACTACTATATTGTTTAATGTCCTTTATTTAAGATATTAACGGTTTTTGAGAAATATTTTAACTATTCAGAGTAGCCAAAGCGACTACGTAGATTCCCTCGTTGGATCGCCGCTCTTGTAGTTATTCTTGTGTGGCCCTGAATTACTTCTAACTGGTCATGCGGAGCTATGTGCAAAAACATCCCAGCTGTAGTCATCCGTCTTTTTTCTTATCTAAAACAATGCGATCCGATGTTTTGTATCTCTATTTTTAGGACGGTAGGGCGTGATTCTAAAAAAATTTATTGTATTACTTCTATCAGGTAGCAAAGGTGCTATCATATTCCACCTGTTGCTCCTGTATCATTTTCCACTTTGATATCATTGCTGGTAGTGCTTTGCCCGACCACTAATTTTAATTGACTATCGCAGAGCACATGATAAGCCACGAAATGGCTTCATTTACCTCAGGAAACTTACTGTATCATAACTTTACTTTTTTTCTATCTCTTTTTCTCTCCCCCTCCTCTTTATCTCTTTCTCACCTTTCTCTATATATGTATGTGTGTGTGTGTGTGTGTGTGTGTGTATTTATTTTGGGAATATTGGATCTCAAGGTAGAAGATTAAAGCTGTAAATAATAGCGTGTAAGTATTGGATTAAAAAGAAACCTTTGGATAGAAAAGTCGAGGGCTGGTCGTGGAGACTTGGGTTCGAAGTTCACGGACAGCCTTTACCTTTTTCATCTAAATGGTTGTTTTTTTTTAACTCAATAATTTACACGCTATTATTTATAGCTTTATTTTAAGCTTCGAGAGCCAATGTTCCAACAAAGAACTAATTGACGGTTAAAGTTTATAAATTTATATACGTCAATGCACGCGCGGACACACACGCGCATATTCTAGGAAAAACAATCCAAAGAGCTAAAATACATGAATACTTGCTAATGACTTGATGAGTATGAAACCACTTAAATTCGAATACGTATTTTGAATATCTGTTTACACATAAGTATATATTGTATATATTAACATAACGTATGTTTCTTTGTGTATGTAAACACACAGACATGTTTATATTTCTATAAATTATTTCTGCATGTGTGTGTGCGTTTTGTTTGTTTTTACTTATAGTTTATTATATATTAAACACCCAAACATTATTTGAAGTACCACTCATTAAAGTTAAGTGGAATATCACAATTATTTTTACAAGGAAAATGGTTGACAGTCACTTCGAAGTTTCACTGGTCCTTGATTTCCTCAGACTGCCTGACGGATCCCACCGACTGGGAAAGCTTCGAAGTCAATGTCCACCATTTTTCCTATATGTAGTGTGTGTGTGTGTGTGTGTTTGAGAGAGAAAGAGAGAGAGTCGGGTGTAGTCCTACTACACGATACCTTGGGCAAATATCATCTACTATAGCCCCGGGTCGACCAATATCTTGTGAGTGAATTTGGTAAAGGAGACTATGCGGAAGCCAATTGTGTGTGTTTTGTGGCTGTGCCTCCCACCACTTGACAACCGATATTGGTTTGTTTACGTCCCTGCATCAAGCTGTTCAGCAAAGATACCAAAAGAATAAGTATCAAACTTAAAATTAAGAAGTACTGTAGTTGATTTATTCGACTAAACTCTTCAAGGTGGTACCCGAGCAGACCAATGACTGACACAACTAAAAGCTAATAAGTACATACATTAGTGGTGATTCCTACATGAGTGCGAGTCATGCAATGCTGACCTAAAATAAATGAATGTATTTAAATAACAATCACGACACCCGGAAAGAGGGTACTTACATGCACAACGTACCCTTCTTCAATTTCATGCCTTTAATCTTTAAAATTGCATGTCCTGTCTTTAAGAAGCAGGGTTGCTTTTCTGGTAATTGCCTCTATCATCGCTTCCCCTATTGCTGATACGTTTGTTTTGTTTTTGTTTTTTGGTTTTTTTTTGGGGGGGGGCAGTAACACCAGGGGCAAGCATAGTTATGTGGTTAACAAGCTCGCTTTGCTACCACATGGTTTCGATTTCGGCCCCGCTGCGCGGCACTTTGAAGCAAGTGTTCTCAACTATAGCCTCATGCCGATCAATGCTCTTTGTGAGCGGATTTGATAGACGGAAACTGAAAGAAAACTCGTATTGTGTGTGCGTGTGTGTGTGTGTGTGTGTGTGTGTGTGTGCATGCGTTTGCGTGTGTGTGTGTGTGCATGCGTTTGCGTGTGTGTGTGTGTGTAAATGTCCTCTCATACCGCCTGACAATCAGTGTTGGTTTGTTTACGTCCTTGTAAATTAGCGGTTCGACTGAAGAGACTGGCAGAATACGTACCAAACTTAATCTGGTACCAGACTGAAATCGGTTTGTTCGACTAAAACCCTTCAGTGCGGTGCTCCAGTATGGCCGCTGTCCAATGCCTGAAACAAGTAAAACGTGTGTGTACATAGATGATGTAATAGTCTGCTGGTTTAGAATGCTATTCAGCGGTCACTTTAGCCAGAACTTACCATTAGATATAAATGACATAATGAGATTGCTTATTTAGATCTTTCTCTGTGTATGTGTGTGATTATGCAATTTCAGAACAAGTTAGAAACTGTTCTGGATTTCAACCACTTGTGCACTGCGTACTTAAGTGCATTTGTGGTGTGTATATGTGCAAATGCGAACACTCCTCCCCCATCTCTCTCTCTCTCTCTCTCTCTCTCTCTCTCTCTCTCTCTCCCTCTCTCTGTCTCACTCACACACAGACACACACACACAAACATGCTCACATATTGATTCTGTATTCTTGATAAATTTGTATGCAGATTCGCACAGATTCTAGCGTTTGTCCATCTTGAGACAAACTTGGGTTGATATACTGTGCTCTTTCTTATATACTTTAGTTTAGAATATAACAACTCCAGTACTCACTACTTTGACAGACGAAAAGAGAGAGAGAGTGTGTGTGTGTGTGTGTGTGTGTGTGTGTGTGGAGCCTAGTTAGTACTTTGATGGGTGACCACTTGAGTGACCACTTGGGAAACCCAAGTGTTGTATGCATCTCACATTTTCAAGGTGGTGACCAAGCATGGTTGCAGTCAAATGACTGAAACAAGTAAAAGGTAAAAGATATATATATATAAGCACTAAATTGGAGCCGACAGGTGCATTCTGAGCTAAATGATTTTAATGAAAACTAGGTTTAAATCGTTACAGATGTAGCAATTAATCGTTTTTAAGTGTGACATTTTTGTTACTGTTATTCTTCCTTCTATACTGTTTAATCTTGTTTAACAACTGTGCACCGCTATTTTGTGGAAGCAGTACTACCTTACCAATAACCATTTAGCAATGGTTGGTCCAAGAATTTAATACATCAGTTTGTCTTTGAATTGAAACGTTTCCGATTAAACTAAGTAAATATCTTGATCGTTTTGATACGCAGTTAAATAAGTTGATGTCTGGAAATCAATATGTTGCAATATATAAATCTTACGCAAGCATGGGAAGAAGTCTGGGAGTTGAAATATGTTTATAAACAGTAGACAGTCTTTGAGATAACGAAGTGTGTTACAAGACCTTTAAAAACTTTCAGCAGTCCTCTGTTTATATGACATGTCTCTTCTCTTCGGGTAAGGGTGTATTTGTTGAGGCGTTTATTTAATGAAATACGAACTATTTCGTTGAGTAAAGGCTTCGCTACCTAAGAAACTAAACGTTGTGCTGTGTTCTCGCCTGTTTCGGTTTGTATAAAGCCAATATCACAGTAGTTCCTCTTTTGAAGCAAGTCCGAGATATTTTACTGGTATGCTCCCAGGAAATTGTTTACACTTTTGCAATATTGTTGGAGAAAGATACATTTGCAGACAGAATTTCCTGCAAAACAAAAGCAATTTTGACATTAAATATTGCTTCCTCGTTTGGTACAAAGTAAACGGCTTCGTTGTGTGTATCTTTGATCATAACGAAGGGAACAAAATTTTAATGGATTAAAAGATATTATTCAGTCCAGCCATACATATGAACTTGTGTGCAAATAGTTTTATTACGAACAACCAGAGTCTAACGAAAGTAGTGGTACTTCGGTAAAAGCCATCTAAATTTGAATAAGCTTGTATTGCTCAGTACTATCTTAAACAATTTAAATTTCCCTTTCTAGGAAAGAAAGATTTCTGCTCGTAACGTCTTCAAACTTAAAGCTTAGTAGCTTCTCAAATTTCGTCAGTTTAGTAAAATGTACGTTTGTCATGAATTATCTAACAGCGAATGAAGAATTATAAGGAATGGTGTCTGATTCGGCGAAATCATTACAGTGTCGGACAAAATGCCCAGCGGTATTTCATCCTTTCACAGCCTTTCATCCTTTCAGGGATCGATGTAATCGACAAATCCCTTCTCTCTAAAATTACTGGCCTTGTGTTGAGATAAGAATCATTAGCACATCGGGAAAAATGTATAGCGCTATTTCGCCCGTTTTTGCATTCTGAGTTCAAATTCCGCTGAGGCCGACTTTGCCTTTTATCCTTTCGGGATAGATGAAATAAGTACCAGTTGAACATCGGGATCGATAAAATAAGTATCAGTTGAACATCGGGATCGATAAAATAAGTATCAGTTGAATATCGGGCTCGATGTAATCGACTATCCCACTTCCCAAAAAGTTCCAAGCCTTGTGCCTTTAGTAGAAAGGATTATTATTAGCTGTAGTGGTGATGGTGATGGTGGTATTCGGGACATAACGGGGGACTACAGAATCGCGCGATCTTTCGGTACTAGATACATAGCTGTCACTTATAAACCCACGTGGGTTTATTTACATTTCTGAAGAAAAAAGAAACCGTCCCCCCCACCCTAACCCTAACCCCACATATATAAAAAAAAAGAAATTTTACGGAAAGTGACGATCTTCTTAAAATGTAAACAAATACACGTGATATAAACGGTACTCGTATCGAAAGAATGCCCAGAATCGTTACAGCGTTGGACAAAATGCCTTGCAGTATTTTAACCCTTGGCATTCTCAGTTCAATTCTCAGCGAGGTCGATTTAACCAGCCCTACTTACCCCCAAAATTTGTGGCCTTATGCCGAAGTTAGACGTCAATAATTATGATGGTATTGGTCGTGTTTTTCTTCCTCACCATATATCCTTGTCTCCAATGCATACACACGCGAGCGGCTGTACAATCCTACACTGCATGAACCACTGCTAACTGTATCAACTTATATAACTAATATGGTCGTAAATAAATTCTTACTAACAGCATCTCTTTCTATTTACTTGCCCAACCCATTAACCGAACCTTGATAAAAGTTGACTCAAAGATACCCGCGTGCGCTTCTATCCAGGCATTACTTGCATAATTTTCTTCTTTTATTACTAATGTATGTATGTATGTATGTATGTATGTATGTCTGCATGCATGCATGCATGCATCTATCTATCTATCTATCTTCTGTTTTTAATCATTTAAATTCTCCCTCTGGAAGAAGGAGCTGGTTTCTAACAAAGATAGAAAGCTCCATCTTTGGAATGTGGATACCGGAAACTTTGTCACATTTTAAACCTGAGAAAAGTCTTGCATTGTTTTACGCTTCCGCTTACAGATTTTATTTCTAATGTGCGAATCAATTGGTTGATATCTTTCTCTGAAAATCCAAGCTTATCCAGACTGACAGGTATTTGCTTTCAAAACCAAGTGTTCCAATTATTAATGATATAAATGTAAATTTATAATCCGGATATTGAAGCTGGCGGTTTCGAAGCAGTTGTCCATAGTAATCTTCTTTCTCTTTGATTTTCAAAAGGATATTCACATCAGCAAGACAGCTGATCGCTATGTCTGTACGTATGTATATATATATATGCATGCATGTATGTACGTACGTATGTATGTATGTATGTATGTATGCATGCATGCATGCATGCATGCATGTATGTATGTATGTATGTATGTATGTATGTATGTATGTATGTATGTATGTATGTATGTATGTATGTATGTCTGTATGCATGCATATATATATATATATATATATAACGGGAAGCTTTATGAAAATAAACAAAAGACGAAGGCAGGTGGAAAACAAACGACAATTGTATTAGTATGGCGCTCAGAAATATAAATAAAACAAGTCTTTAACGTTTCGAGCCTACGCTCTTCACAGAAAGATCACAGAGAGAGAAAAACACAGAAAGAAGAGAGAAAAAAAATGCGTGCAGTAGCTAACGAATCAACATGGCGATCTGATTTCGGCCAGAGGTCAAAGATCAAACATGAGACGCGAGAGGCGAAATAAGGGAGATAATAGGGTTGATAAAAGGGGTTGAGGAACCAGCTAAAAGAGCGTGGGAGGGGTCTGGATGTGTGTATGTATAGGGTTGGTGTATGTATTAGTATGTATAAGGGTGTGTGGTTGGGTGTGTGTGTATGAGAGAGTATTAGTGCGTAGGATGGTCTGGACGTGCGTATGTATGGGGTGGTGTATGTATTAGTATGTATTAGTATGTATTAGTACGTATTGGTATGTATAGGTGTGTGTGGGGTGTGTGAGAGAATATAAGTGCGTATGCGGGGTCTGGACGTGTGTATGTATAGGGTTGGTGTAAGTTAGTATGTACTAGTATGTATTAGTACGTATTAGTATGTATTAGTTGGTGTGTGTATTGTATGGCACATCATATGTGATGTGATGTGTAAAGTCATGTGGTGTAGTGAGGAGAAGAGGGGGGGGGGGGAAGAGAGGGGAGGAGAAGGGGGAAGAGGAGAGGATGGGGGAGAAGGAAGGGGAGAGAGAGGAGCAGAGGGAAGGGGAAGAGGGAGGGAGAAAGAGGGAGAAGGGAGGGAGTAGGGGTGAAAGGATGAAGGACTGAAGAAGTAGGGGTCGGGGGGAGAAAGGATAGGTGAGGAGGGGGGGGGGGGGGTTAGATGAGGAGGGGGGGAGAGTTTAGACCAAATGGCGTATAAGAGCGAAGAGAGAAGATATTCCTGTTCACGGCGCAAACGGGAATCCGGATGGCCTCTGTGTAAGGACAAACCGAACACAGATAGGTGTTGCAAGGAGTGACCGGGGAGCGGAAATGGCGTGAGACCGGTGTGTCGTTCGCAAGGTGGATGTCACGAAGGTGTTCCGCGAACCGGTCAGCCAAGCGGCGTCCCGTTTGTCCGATGTACAAGGAATTGCAGAGAGACAAGAGATATATATATATATACACACACACATTTATAAATGTGTGTATATATATGCCTGTGCGTGCGCGCGTGTGTATATATATATATTATGTGTGTGTGTGTGTGTATATATATATATGTATATATATATATATATATATATATATATATATATGTTGCCAGCCTCGCCTGGCACCTGTGCAGGTGGCACGTAAAAAGCACCCACTACACTCACGGAGTGGTTGGCGTTAGGAAGGGCATCCAGCTGTAGAAACATTGCCAGATAAGACTGGAGCCTGGTGCAGCCTTCTGGCTTCCCAGATCCCCGGTCGAACCGTCCAACCCATGCTAGCATGGAGAACGGACGTTAAACGATGATGATGATGATGATGATTATATATATCCTTCGCTGATGAAGTCCACCTGGCCTGCTAACAAAGATTATTTTTAAAAATTAACTCCTTGGTATTATCTCCCTTGTCTTTGAAAGTCGCCAAGGTATTGTTTTCTTTCATTAGAAGGCAAATTTCAAGTAATTGTTTGTTTGTTTGTTTTTTTTTTGGTAGGGGTTGGGAGCTGATATTTTTTTCATATATCACCCCTTAAACATATATATGTGTATGTATGTGTGTGTATATATCTAGGTAACTTGGCTTGCTGTCTGTCTTCTTTCCTCCCTTTCAACATACCATTCCATATCTTGCGTACATGCACACACACCCTTAGTAAACTACTTAAATTACTTCTGTTGTCTATTGTGCTCTGAATTCAAAGAAATGGGGTGTTGATTGAAGATACATCACTGAATAGAATATCACTTGTCTCGTCACATGGTGACACTCGCCAGACTTCACCCTGAGATCAACCCATTCTCCTTCATCCCTTATTATTTAAAGTTTAACACGTTCAACCGTATGTCTGAACTACTTTTGAGGCGTTCTATGACACGCGGTCTGCGCTTTATCCTTTATTCACAATTAATTTACATGCATGTGTGTACACGCACCTACGCACAGTTACGTCTTTATCTTCTTGTTTCGGTGCTCTTCAGCCTGCCTCGTCGTTACTTTTTCTGCATTTATAGGCGCAGGAGTGGCTGCGTGGTAAGTAGCTTGCTTACCAACCAAATGGTTCCGGGTTCAGTCACACTGCGTGGCACCTTGGACAAGTGTCTTCTACTATAGCCTCGGGCCGACCAAAGCCTTGTGAGTGGATTTGGTAGGCGGAAACTGAAAGAAGCCCGTCGTATATTTGTGTGTGTGTGTGTGTGTGTCTGTGTGTGTGTGTGTGTGTTTGTGTGTCGGTTTTTGTCCCCCCAGCATCGCTTGACAACCGATGGTGGTGTGTTTACGTCCCCGTGACTTAGCGGTTCAGCAAAAGACACCGATAGAATAAGTACTAGGCTTCCAAAGAATAAGTCCTGCGGTCGATTTGCTCGACTAAAGGCGATGCTCCAGCAAGGCCGCAGTCAAATGACTGAAACAAGTAAGAGTAAAAGAGTATTTAGTTTCTTACTGCAAGGTTCTGGGTTCGATTCACTCCAGGGTTTCGATTTGGCCTGTTATCATTCTAGAATACAAGCATCACCGTCTCTCTCTCTCTCTCTCTTCTATCCTCTGTGTGAGAACACACACACACACACACACACACACATATATATATATATATATATATAATATATATATATATATATGAGAGGGTTGATAGGTGATAAGGAGAATATAATTCCAAGTTTGTGAATGTGGGTGTCATTGAGTCACCTTTGGGCTAGGTGTGGATGGTCTATAGGCTTGGCAACTGGATAGAAACAAGATGGATTATATGCGCAATCTGCACACCTGTAGTAAGAGGGTGTCGGTTCAGAGCTTATTTCTAAACAGCACACACGCACACGTGTGTATATGTATACATATATATATATATGTGTGTGGTGTGTGTGTGTGTGTGAGTGTGTGTATGTGAGTGTGTATGTGTGAGTGTGTGTATGTATATATGTGTGTGTGTGTGTGTACAGACAGACAGACAGACAGATGGCGGTGATGAAGCTGAGTGGTAGGAAATCTGTAAAGAATCCTGGTTCTTTAATAAGCATTAAACGTGTCTTTTTCTATATTTTCTGTTTCTCTCTCTCTCTTCTCTCTACTCTTCCCCCACTTTACGCGTTATTCAACCTTTCTCTTTAATTATCTCATTACTATGTTGCCATTCTGTTTCGTAACAAACGCGGAACTTTACTCTATAAAAAAACAAGCTGAAATTATGCATTGTTACAGTGTGTAGGCATATACAATACGTATGTGCATCTTACCTGTGTGTATTTGTGGAATGGTATATATATATATATATGTACGCGCGTGGGCAGATGTAGAGGCAGGCGGTTGTTGATAAATGATGATATCACACAGCCTATGATGTCATTGACAGCCAGCCGGATACACTAAAACTTTTATCGATTTTTATTTCACCTTCATTTGTAGAAGTTTACTTTTTCAGTCTTTCTCTTCGCGTTGCTCTCTTTTCCATCATTTGTGGGAGGATATTTCAGATGACTCAATATCCCCACCTCTCTCTCTCTCTCTCCTCTCTCTCTCTCCCCAACATTTCGGATGTCTGTTGGACGCCTGTTACTAAGCACACTTCTCCGTCCCTGTTAGATCTATTAATATACATTTGAGCTATTGGACGAATCTAAATGTTGTCACCAGCAAAATCTCCATCGAATCCCATTCGGCTGCCTTCTTAAAAAGAGAACTCACTGAGTGATCTAATTCTTACATTATATCTGAAATAGAAATATCAGGATGATCATGGCTGGAACATCTTTGATTATAAGTTTATTCTGGAGATAAACGGCATTAATATACACAATAGAGTTTTATCATCACCACAGCTGGCTTTCTCTTTACCTTCATTCATCAAAAAATACACACACACACACACACACACGCACGCACAAACACACTTGTCATCTTGCACACACACACACACACACACACACACACACAGGCATTCCCTTTTTTTGGAACTCTCTTGCATTATAAAACCATTTTTCAACTACCTCCAAATTCTGTTCTTTTCAACATGTGATCTCTTAAGCACCACCAGCTCAAATATTGTCTCCTCTGTCTTCCCTCCTTGGGATCTTTCCTTCTCCTTGTTTCCGACGAAGAGCTCCGCTCGAAACGTTAAACCCTCCTTCCCTTCTTTCCTGAGCGTCAAACTTTAATTGTTCCACGTCCTGCGTTGCTGTGTTTTTTTTTTCTCTTTTTTTCTGTGTTTTCTTGTTTGGATTAACTATATATATATATATATATATATATATATATATATATATATATACTCAGAGAGATAGAAGTAACTATATAGTCGGTCAAAGGCTGTCACACACACACAATATAAAGCAGAAGCAGTTCATGTTACTAAAAGTTTAAAAATCACTTTTATATACTAAAAAGCCGATTGGGTTCCTTTTCATCAAACATGTCTGATTTGTACAACAGCCTTACTCGATGTGAGAACTGCTTCGCATCGTGTGTGTGTGAGAAATGTTTTTTGAAATTCAAGTTATTTTTTTCTTTAAGCATTTTTCTGTAGGATTTTACACCGACTATATTAACCACCGTGTTCAGCAATCAAGAGAGCCTCTATGTACTCGCTCGACCTGATAAATGTAGCATCCCATCTTCAAAAACAAATATGTACTGGATTCTTCTGCACAAGGGAAAAAGAAAAACATGATGGTCACAGCTGGAATGCTTTTGATCATAGGCCTGGTTGATCTAGTTGGACATAGGGTTAAGCAACATAATCGCCAGTGGTAACACTACAACATTTGGTCGAATTAGTTGTTTAGTTTCAGACTAATCGAGTTGTCCTATAATCAGTGGCGTTCCAGCCTTGGCAGTCCCATCCTTTTCCCGATCATTATGTATATAGGACTACACTATCCAGGGTCTCTCTTTGAAGATTGTAGGATGAAATAAGAGGGAAATTTGGCTGCTGTTTCTAACAAACCCATCACGTAAAGACTCCATCATTGGTTCAAGTAGCCTAATTAGTTGTTGTTATTGTTTTTTAGTCCATATCACTCCTGATAGAACAGATCTGTAATCAAAGGCGTTCAAGCTCGACCATCCCGGTTTTGTAGGGATACTTAGGACTACATCAAGGCAGAGTCGCAAGCTATATACTCTACCAAACATCTGAACTCCTTGACTTGAGCTTCACCACTGAATGAAATTTAATGTCTTACTCAGTCAGGATCCACATCATACCAAAACAAAAAGGCACAATAGGCACAATATTCTTCTATATTTACAAAAAACATAAGGAGGCCATTACTAGAATACATTTTATTTATAGGGCTGCTCAATTGGAGCTGATCTGGAGCTAAAAACCACTACCACCGACAACAGCAACGTTGTTTGTCCATGAACATAATAAAAAGAAATCATTATTAAAGCGATAACCTCTGTTATTTACAGTTTAACTTGCCAAACTCGTAGGAATAATTTAATAAAATGCTTCGGTTGCTAGCAACGAAGATAGATCTTGTCAAAAACAATGTCCTATTAACGAAAGTGTTAAATGCCTCTCGTGTTATTCTTAAGGTTAATGTTCAAACTAAACCAATGGTGGCGATCTGGCAGAATCGTGAGCATGAAGCACTTTTTCCCGTCTATGTGTCCTAGGTTCAAATTCCGCCGAGGTCGACTTTCGAAGTCAATAAAATAAGTACCAGTTGAACACTGAGGTCGATGTATCCGACTAACCTCTCCCATTAAATTTCAGGCTTTGTGCTAATAATTGAAAGGAATATTAAATCTAAGCCTATTTATTAATCTGTATGACTATGGCTTATTCATCTGTTCACTTCTAAACTGTAAATGCACTGTCATCTTCTCTTCATCATTATTATTGTCGTTATCATGATAATTGTCACCATTATCGTAATCATCCTTATAATCCTCCCCATCTTCATCGTAAAGATGATTGCCAGCTCATTATACCTATACTACAGCATATACAATCAAGTCCTACCGTTGCAATGGGGGAACAATTGTAATTATTTTAATAAGCAAATATCAACATTTTTGAATTTGTAAACACTTTTACGATCAATATAGATCTTTTAGATCGGCTTTTGCTTTCAGTAACACGGAAGAGCAATTTCATTTATCTTATCTCTCTTAACTATCTATATACTCATGTAATTTTTATATACATAAATTTTAAGCAGGCGAATTTGTGAAGTCGTTAGGGCACTAGGCACATCGTTACACGGTTTTCGATATTTTTAGTTACGATAGCTCCTAGATCAACTTTGCTTTAAATTCTTTTGTGGTCGATAAATAAAGTGACAGTCTTCTTTCCACCTTTATCTCTAAAAAAATCGATTGTGGACAGATTTGGATATACTTCACTAAATCATGGCACAGATACGCTGTATATCACCGCTGTGTATCTAAGACTACGTCAGTTGGGGGTTTATAAGAATTATATAATAGATTACTTATGTAGTTGACAGAAATAGTAAAAACTCGTCAAACGGACTGTACTTGTTCTTGGGTGGTAGATTTCATGCACCACCCACTTGAACAACATCGCCTAGCCCTTAAGTATCTTTTACGGGATCTGCTCTGTTACAATATTAGAGCCAGAGAACTAGTCCTTCACGAACTGTAATTTCTCCGTTTTCTTCTCGAACACCATGAACGCTACCTTTTCTCCTCTGAGTAAAGAACAAAGCAATCTAGGTTTATATTATCCAATGTATCCGCTCTTTTTAGTACAGTATCATTTAATGGAAACTCAGCAGTCATTAGCACCTTCATTAGCTCATGGCAGTTTTGACAGATGAATCTAAAATGGTCGTTTAATGTGGAAATTAAGATTTTTACCCAAGCTTGTTATTTCTGTCTTTTATTCCAATTTGTTTTTTGGGGGGTTTTTTTCATTCAATAAAGAAAGAATTCCCTTGGCATATATGGAATAAATTGGTTCCCAATAATATTTTTGCCCTCCGGTTTATATAAATATTTGTGTGTTGGAAGTGATAAAAAAAAATCTAGCGTACTAAAATTTCTCTAAGAAATCTACATAATTGGTATATGGATGGTTAATCAATAATTGCAAACAAACGAACTAAAAATAATTGTGATTCTACAGGCTTTTATCCTAAGCAGATGTTCCTTATGGCAATAAGAGATATAACACTAAATAACTTCAATGAAAAGCAATCTTGAAAGTTTTACTCTCACTAATGAGGGTAAAAAAAATTTCTTGCCCCTATCCAAACCAAGTATCTTTCCTTTCTAGTCTTAAGGGTTTTCTAATTTACAATATGAAACATGAATTTACCAATGATAAAGATCAATTGCCTATGGCATGTTGCTGCAGATCCTGGCATTCCAACCATCTATCGATAT
>NC_042999.1:125302120-125314564 GCF_006345805.1 Octopus sinensis
GTTCGATCAGATCAGCAACTTGTTTTACTTGTTTCAGGCATTGATGAGCTGCGACCATGCTTGCACACCACTTTGTAAGATTAGTCGACTAAATAGACCCCAGTACTTATTTTTTCAAGTCTAGTACTTATTCTGTCGCTGTCTTGTGGCTAAGTTATGGGGCTGTATACAAATCCACACACACACACACACACACACACATATATATATATATATATATATATATAATCCAGGGTGTCCCCCAAAAATTGACATCATATCTGAGTAGCTACATGTCCGAGGTAAACGAAATTAAATAGACTTTATGTTGAACAATAAAAGATTTATTTATCAAAATTCGAACAAGAAATTCAGAGGGATGTAGATTTTATAAACGATTTCACAAAGCTTCCCAAATGTTCAATATGCGCACCGCCTGTGACACGACACAAGTCAAGTCGGTAGTCCAGATCCTGCCAAACACGCTGTAGCATGTCTTGCGTAACGTTCTCCAGCACCTCAATGATTTTATACTTGGGTTCCTCTAGGCTTGTAGAAAGAGGGGGCTACAGACCAATCCTTTCACATAGGGCCCTAGAAAAAAAAACACAAGGTGTCAAATCAGGTTGATGAGGTGGTCATTTCAACAGCATGTTGTCATTATCACTGGCATGCCTGATCCAGACTTTGTTTTTACACATTTTATTGAAATTTGAGATCATTTGGGTGAGAGCTGGCTATGTTATTAGACTACAAAATGTCCATTTTGTGGGGACTCTCTCTCTCTCTCTCTCTCCTCTCTCTCTCTCTCTCCCTCTCCCTCCTCCTCTCTCTCTCCTCCCTCCCTCTCTCTCTCTCTCTCTCTCTGCTATATATATATATATATATATATATATATATATATATATATATATATATATATATATATATATATATTCGGGGGCTTCCATACGGTTTCCGTTTGCCAGATTCTCTCACAAATCATTAATAGGCCCAGAATACGTGATTGCGAAACGAACTTTTTAAGCACGCAACCATTTTGGCGTAAACTTTTTTTTCTCTCTCTCTCTCTTCTTGATGTATTACTTCATGAAAGTAAACTACCATTTATGCAATTTTTTTTGTGTTTGTCTATAACATCAAGGTAACTCTTTGAGTATGTCGGAAGTCTGCAATCCTCTGAGACTCAGTAATATTTGTAGGAGACTCTGAGTTTGTGAAAGTTTATTTCTTTGGCCATGTGTCTGCCTGTAATCACTCCCGTATTCCGCTCTTTTTCATTCAATCAGTTAGAAATAAACTGTTCTTGCTTTGATTATTGCAGGAACAGTAGCAGTTGGTGGTGGTGGTGGTGGTGGTGGTGGCTTTAGTGTTGGCAACGTGGATGATGGCTTCAGTGGTATAGAAGATATGCTAATAATGCCGATTTTGGTAGGAGTGGCGTTGTTGCTGTTTAACTCCAGAACGCCTCTGCTACAGTAGATCTCTAAGGTCAACGACATTGAAGCCGTGACCATTTCGCGTTTTGTTCTTTCCCCTCTAGACAGTGTATCTAGCACTACGTTATCTAATATGTACGTCCTTGTTTTAAAAACACTAGGTTAGGACTTGAGAGAGGTGTCTGCCATTTCTAGCAAATCGACCGATTGCATAAAAACTTTCTCGTTGACCAGCGGTGATGGTGTATGGTCGTAAGCGGTGGTGGTGCTAACTGGTCGATTGGATTGTAATTTCTTTTTCTTTTTAATAACTGTATATACTTTTCGTTCATTAAACAGATTGACTGTCCTCTCATCAATTTCACACTATTCTCAGAACAACCCCCTCTTTCTCTCTCTCTCTCTCCTCTCCCATCTCTCTCTCCTCTCTCTCTCTCTCTCTCCTCTCTCTCTCTCTCTCTCTCTCATCCTCTCTCCTCTCTCTCTCTCTCTCTATCTCTCTCTCCTCTCTCTCTCCTCTCTCTCTCTTCTTCTCTCTCTCTCTCTCACACACACACACACTTACAGCAGGAACAATGACATGTTTTGCCTGTTCTCCTTATGGTGTCCATACCTAATCACCCACTTGGGATTTAGGAGTGGGGGTCAGCTTAGCAGAAAAACCACTGGAAGTTAATGGCCAAAATACTAAGGACTATAAATTGTATACTTTGTTATCCCCTCCATTTGACTTCAGTTAGCGACCATGTTTTTACCATGTAAAATCTATCCTTCTCAAGCCTATTCTTATGTCGTGCATATCTGTACCTCTCAGATCTCCTTATACACAGTTAGTTAGTTTCGGCCTCTACGTAAACACTTATGTCGCACTTTTTCTTTTTAGCATCTTTCTGTTATTGGACAGTCCTCATTTCTCTAAGACAAATGATTTATTATTATTACAATGGCAACAGTGACTCAAATTATCAGGTTGAGGAAATGCTAGTCATGTGCATGACACTTCTAATGACTTTAGAAGCGTGAATGATCTCAACGGGGTGTGTATGTGGGTTGTAAATTCTCTTTGCGTTAACACTGTTGTTTCAGTGCAGTACTTGGACTATCAATGCATTCTGAACCAACACCGTGTGTATGTGTGTGTGTGTGTGTGTGTATATATATATATATATATGCTAAGTAAGGGTAGTATTAATACTATCTTTACTTATCTAACTCATTCTCTCTCTCTCTCTCTCTCTCACTCTATCTCTTATCTCTACCTTCTTGATCTTTAAATTGGTACTTAAAAACATCTACTGATTTACTCCCCTTTAAGTTCTCATCTCGTTCCTCTCTCATCTACTCTCTCTCTATCTATCTATCTCCTTGATTTAAATTGGTTACTGAAAAACATCGGTGAAGAAACCAACTTTAAGTTTATTTCAGCTAAGTGTAAGGTTCTAATATAATAATACTCGGTTTGGATTTGCAAATATATAATAAAAAAAAAACAATAATAATAAAAGTTAAAATGTAAATCCCTCCCTTTATACCCGGAATTGACCTTTACGGAGTGATTCTGAAATGCTTTAATTTAATTGCAAACACGGGGAGAGAAATTTCCTAAGCAATATATATTAAAGTGATGGGTACTGGCATTTCAACGAGGTCACTTCCTGCTTTGAAAAGCTGGCGAAAAGTTGGGCAGTTCTGCAAGAAACCCCATTGGAATATTGCCATAAACTGAATATTGATATTTCGTTTTGGGATTTGGTTTAATCATATTTTATTGTGTCTGGGAAGAGTCATTCTCTTTTAGTGCCTTATTTAACACACGCACCGGTAAAGTTTCCACTCATTTATTTATTTTTCCTAAAATTTCCGTTGCGTCTTGCAACCTTTTCAATAGTCGTTGACTCCTGTCCGTTATCCGAGCTGCGTTCTTTTTGTTTGTTGTGTGTATGTGCTAATAACTCACTAACTTATATTTAATATATAGCAATACATAATGAAGTTCAGTTTTTATTTTTAGTTTATATTGAACACCCGCCGTGGTGTTTTATTGAATAGATAAAATAAAATTGTAAGTTCACTGCACGTACTGTTAATCAATACTGATCTTTTACTCGGATTTTCTTCGTGATGCTCATCCTTTAATACACCATAAAAGCAGACCCGAACTTAAAGAAAGGCGAACTGCTGGAGTCTACAAAGGTAATGGTAGGGACCCGTTGCAGTATAAAACGTATTCAGTTAGATATATCTTACAATTGAGAGATGAAGCTGGGAAAACGAGTTTGTAGTGAATAAAATCGTCTTATTGAGTAGAACTTTTAAAAGCCTGAGGTTCGAAAATTCTTTTGAATGAATGGTATCCCTGACTGTAAAAAGGTTGGGGACTGCTCTATAGTTACTTAAGTTTAAAGAACTTGAAGATCTACTATTCAGTTTTCGGTAATAACCCGAGAAAATAGCTGCTTTTTTTTTTTATTGTACTTAAAACAATAATTGAATTCATGCTTTATGTATGCTTTGTCAGAACTTGACCTGTTTATGTATTAAGATCTACTTCAACACTTTAAGTGTTTACGCTAATTTTTCCATACATTTATGTATTCATTGTTCTTGCAGATTCAAGTATCTTAGGAGTTATAAAACTGAACCGTTTGACAATGTGCCTCTTCTTTCTTTTTTTTTACTAAATACGCTTCCAATGTTGACAAAAGGCATAGAAGGAGACAGGGATATTGAAAGTAATCAAATTTTAGATGCTCTGTGGTGAGAACTAATTTGATGTAACTCTAAGGTTTAAGCTGAAACCTTGTAGCTAGCAATGTTTCAGCTCTATTTCTATAGTATTCAACTTGTCATCAGAGTAGATTAACTCGGAAATGGGATTGAACTTCCTCTAATCTGTGGTCAGTTACTCGACTTGTAATGAAGAAAATACCGTCGGTTTGCTACGAGGCCTCTAGTAGTTTGCTTTTTATGAGCGCACCCTAATATCTGATTAGAATAAAAGGAAATATTAAGTTTGATAATAACGAATTAGACGGACGTGAAGTCGCCAAATGACACATGAGTTATTAATAGTGTTGTAATGGTTTAAACATAAACCTCTTAAAAATTTGCAGAAACAAACACTGTTGGTTCAAATACGGTTTCAACAACAGGAATGTTAATTTACATCCGTTTTAGTAGCAGACTTCCTTTCACTAATAACTCCTGTGACCTCAGTCCTGCTGAATTTTCTAACAACATTCCAGCTTCATTTATTAAAAGCTCCATAATCCAAAAAGTTCTTCATCAGAGCATCGACAATGCTACTTCAGGTAGCTTTCAAACCCACAGTCTACTGCTTACTTTAAACCCTGTTGGTTTTAAAATCAATTATTTTTCGCTTGTCTTTTTAAATGTAGGATGGGCATTAATTTTTTTATTCGTTTGTTAGCTGCCATTCTTCATGCTAATAAACTATTTAGTTTCCTTAATTAATGGTTTCAAATTTTGGCAGTGCTCAACTGATACTTCTTTCATCGACTCCGAAAGGACGAAAGGTAAAGTCGACCTCGGTGGAATTTGAACTCAGAACGTGCAGATTGACGAAATGCCGCTAAGCATTTTACTTGGTACGCTAACGATTCTGCCAGCTCACCATCTTAGTTTCCTTAATTAATGCTGCCAGTTTGTATTTAGTTGTACTCATAACTTAGTATAACACAGAACCGGAATTGGCAACTTGTATTCATTATTGTTAATTGAGATTTCAGTATTTTCTTGGAAGATTTACTGTGGTTGTAATTCCTCCTTGAGTAGTCAATAAACATACTTCTAAAAAAAAAAAAGTCATTTGAGTCAAGATCAAAAGTGCGAAATAAACGGGAAGACTTCCTTACATTTTCTTTTTCTTTTTATATTTAAAGTTGCATGAAGCTTTTTAACTGTAGAATTCCGTCCATTGCTACTTCTCTACAGTGTAGCTATTTATTAGAAACTAATTGTATTAGGGTGTCACTCTGTTATTATATCTAGGTCAGACGTCTCATCGACTGATACAGCAAAGTAGTTTAGTTATATACATAAGTGGGATCAGCTGGTTACCCGCTATGCCTGTACTTCAACCAGTCACCCCTTATGAACTGAGTAGTAATAATTTACAATACAGTAAAACACACATCTGGCCTTCTGTGTGTGCGTCGCACGCGCAAAGTATAGTCTTTATATTCATGTATTGCTTTTAATGTGTACGTGTGTAAATACATATATGAATGTATGCATATGTTAGTCAACCATAATTTTTAGACAGTATATGCGGTTTACGCTAAATTTAAGACTCTTATTCGTTTAGATCAGTATTTCTCAAAGGATTGAGGGGCGCTGTGGAACATTATAGACAAGAGCAGTGTGCATGGAGGGGAGGGCTAAACGTAAAAGTTCAGAGGTGATGAACCCCAAAATCGTTTTAGCATGGCTGTGTGGTTAAGACGTTCACTTGGAAACCACGTGGTTTGTGGTTCAGTACCATTGTGTGGCACTTTTGGACGTTTTTTACTATTACCCCGAGGTGACCAATGCCTTGAGAGTGATTTTGTTAAGCGAAAAATCGTCATATATATTGTTTTTTATCTTTTACTCGTTTCACTCATTAGACTGCGAAAATTTTTCAAGGGACTTGGCTGTTATTTCTAACATGTCGAGAGACCTTCTAGGCTTAACTTTATGCACTGGTAGAAAATCATCTAAAAATAATTCTGGGATTGATACAATCGACAAAAAATTTCTCAAGCATGGCCGCAGTCTAATGATTGCAACAAGTAAAAAGAAAAACAAAAATGAATTATATCACAGAAGTGGTTTTGATCAAGCTTTAAAAAAATTCTGGGTTCCATACTGCCATCTAAAAATTCTTCAAGGTGGTGCGCCAGCATGGCCGGCTGCAGTTTAACAGCAACAAATAAAAAAAATTCTGGGGTCGATACATTCAACTAAAAATTCTCAATACGAAAAAATAACCGAAAACTATAACCGTGGAGCTTTTGTCCTAGGGGACTTTTGTCCGGACTCCGATTTAACACGACCTGGTGAAGTAAACATAATCCTCAAAAGTCACATTAATGTAAATAATCTACTTGATTCTTTCATTCTTTTATTGTTTTACTGATCGCAGTCCTGGATTGCGACATGCTGTGGCGCCTTCTTGAAGGGTTTAGTCGAGCAAATCCATCCCAGTACTTATTTTTAAGCCTGGCATTTATTCTTCGACCTCTTTTTTGTAGAATCGCTAGATTACAGTGACGTAAACAAACCAACACCGGTTGTCAAATGGTGAAAGAGGACAAACACACATACTTTCCGCACACTTTCTCTCGATCAAATTCATTCTTAAGGCATTGGTCGGTCGAGGTCTCTCACAATTATTTGTGAATTCATCCTCGGGCTCCCTTTTAAAAATCCATTTCAGAATTTGAACAGAATCTTCCTCTCATTGTTTTCTATACTTTGGGATTAACTCCATTAATGTTTCTTCCATTTGTATTCAAAATGTTTAGAAATGCTGGGGTTTGTTTACTACCAGCCCTATATCTCCATATATTACACTATCACTTTGATTTTCTACTATTTTTAGACGTTTAAGTCACACACTAGATGGCCATCTCTATATTCTGATTATTTCAGATTTATCGTAAGATGAAATATTTCCTCCGCTCTTCGTTAAAATTCATAACATTTGTGAATAATGATTTGTAAGAAGCTTGCTTCCCAACCACGTAGTTCTGGGTTCAGTCACACTCCATACTATAACTGGGGTCTATTCATTTGACTGAAAATTCTTCACGCCAGTGCCCCAGCATATATGCCTAGGTATACATGTGTGCATATATATTTATGTGTATATATATTTACATGCGTGTGTATACATACTGACACATGTAAAAAGAAAAAAATTATTGATTCCTATATGGATTTAATAGGCGATTATGTCATTTCCTAAAATGTGCTTATCAAATGCACTACACCTATCCTCTATCGCTCATAAGTGTAATGTGTTGGCGTCGAAAGAAAACCATTATTTTACAAGATCAAAAGGAGGTATCTGAGTAAGAAACAGTTGAGAACCACTTGTCTAGACTGTAACCTTAAGTAACTTCTGGCTTTCTAAATGATGTCATGAAATTCATTGACAGCCAGAAATTAACTAGCGAATACTTTTGTCGATTCACGGATTTTTTATGTTAGTCTTACAAGTTCAATAAACTTACTTTCACAAAATAAAGTAACTTACAGAACCCTGAGAGGGAGGGGGGGAGAGAGTGTGTGATTAGTAGATAAAATTGTTTTTAACATCACTCTCTATAACAGAAAAAAAGCGCATATTTCCGCAAACTTTATGCAGACACCAGCGTGGTATAAAGTTTGAAAAGCTGTACGTATTACCAGGTTCAGTTCACATGTCCACTAATGGGATTCTGCTTTTCCAAGACTGTTATCTACTTGGTGATACTTACTCCTTGATAACATCCCGGGATACTCATAGTCAATGAATTCAAAGTGATGTTCCTTCAGCATATACACTTCAGACAGGGACAAAGAAAACTTCGTGTCCTTGACCAGTTTTATTTGGAGCATCGAGATCAATATAACTGGTTCAGTACATCCTTAATAAGTCATCTCTTTACTCGCTCTCACCATGTAACTACCGTCTTTGTCTTTGTGAAAAACTGCTCATATCCCTTGACGAGAGACTGAACTTTCATATATTAACCATAAGTGAAACTTTCTATTAGCTAATTTTAAATTATTAGTTGTTGACGCTAGTCCATTAGTTTTACAGCTAAAATTATCTTATTTCCTTGTAATTGCTAAGAAAAGGTTGGCTACAACCAGCCAATAGAGTTTGCTTCAACCTACCATTCAGCAGTCAAGCTGGCTAACAGAAACAAGTTTCACTCATTATATTATATCTTACCATTCAGTATCAGGGTATCTGAGGGATCAAACATGCTTCTTGTGTTTGTGAAACTAGTAGCTATATAGATCTGCGTCAAACTGTTGATACAAATACGTTAACGTCCACAGCATTACACTTATGAGCGATAGAGGTGTAGTGCATTTGATAAGCACATTTTAGGAAATTACATAATCACCTATTAAATCAATATAGGAATCAATAATCTTTTTTCTTTTACATGTGTCAGTATGTATACACACGCATGCAAATATTTATACACATAAATATAATGTATGGCGTATGTATGTATGGCATTTTGTTTTGCTTTCGTTTGTTTCCACATACACGTATTTATGCGTGTATGTGTATGTATGCACGTGTGTGTACGCACGCGCATATATATGTATATATATTTTTTCATACACTAGAGAGAGAGTTTTAGCTTGAGAATTAAGTACGATCTAAAATTTCTTGATATTTCTAATAAAGCTTGTTCTTAAACCAACATCTTCCACTCACCAGACATATGTGATATTGTCTGCCACCGAAGCAACTATGCGTAATATACAATGATTTATCTGATTTTCATTTGATCCATTTTTTCTTCTATCCAAGAATAAGATTTATGTCTTATATTATCTGTCTTAACTTGGCATACTGTGGGTTTGTGAATTGGGAAACATTCCATCGATTCATTACTGTAAACTATTCTTGCTCATCTGACTCCAGTAACAATCACTCGTGTATTATGTATTATGTATGTATTATGTATGTATGTATGTGTGTATGTATGTGTGTGTATGTATGTATGTGTGTATGTATGTGTGTGTATGTTTGTGTGTATGTATGTGTGTGTATGTGTGTATGTATGTGCGTGTATGAGTGTATGTATGTATGTACGTACGTACGTACGTATGTATGTATGTATGTATGTATGTATGTATGTATGTATGTATGTATGCATGCATGCATACATGTATGGTATTCAGTTTAGCGGTACCTTTTAACATTGAAACGATAGACATATGCATGGTGAACAGTCTTTTGACTTCTTTTCTTTTAACCAAATTATTTCCTTCTTTATGGTTAAGGCTCTACTACTAATATCAGGAATAATTTCCTTCCTTCTTACTCTGTGTGTGTGTGTGTGCATAGGTATACATGTGTGTATATATACTTACATATATTTGCATGTGTGTATACATACATAGCACACAAACAATCCACTCTTCACTCGTTTTTTTCCACTCACAGCTTTAATATTCAACTCTCTGAAACACTAGCTTCTATCACATATATAATAATGATTTCTTTTGACTTGACACCGCATCAATAAAACATTCCTCGGTGCACACCACACAAACTATCCGCTACAGTAAATTATTGATTTGAATGGTTTCTTCGTTTTGCCTTTCTTGTTTCATAATTTTCTTCCACGAAAGAAAAACAAGGTGTGTTTTTCTTATAAGTTCTCTACGGCTGTACACAATACGTTTGATTCCCATCCAACCTCATCTCACCTTACCTTACTCGCCTGTGTGTCAAGGAACATTGTAAATGCTCACCTGAAGACCTGTACTTTCTAGAAGCAATTAAACAGACTTTATTTCGGTTTGTATCCACCAAATTCTGAAGAAGCTGGCATTGAAACCACGCCGTTTCGGTTTTAGTCCCACTGCATGGCATCTTAGGCAAGTGTTTTCTACTATAATCTCGAGTTGACTGATGCCTTGTGGGTGAAATTGATTGACAGAAATTGTGTAGAAGTGTGTGCGTGTGTGTATGTTTACTCTCACAATATGACTGCTTGACATGTGTTGGTTTGTTTACGTCTCTATGACTTAGCAGTTCGGTAAAAGAGAATGATAGAACAAATATCAGAATTTCAATAATAAGCAGTGGGTTCGATTTTTTCCACTGAACCCTTCAAATTGCTGTCACTGAATCGCTGCAGTTCAATGACCGAAACAAGTTAAATAAGAACGGGTTGCGTTCTTAAAGGATGTAAAAGGAAAAACAAAAATTTGTACTCGTTGAGAAGACACCCAAACAGAGTGGGGAAAAGTTTTAGAAACCAAAGACTAAGTTTACTATAGTCAGCGACAATTCTGTTGTTGTTCGATTTGTTAGAAAAAGTAACAAAATCTCCTTTAAATTACACTCAACCATCTTGAAAAGAGAAAACATTGGATGATCTGGTCCTAAATATGAGACAAATTGGGTGGCCATGGCTGGAGCAACATTGGTCATAGGTCTGCTCAGTCAAAGCTGACCTTGGATTAAACAATAGCAATTATAAGGAACAGTTTTAGCGGTACGCTGTAACTTAGAAAAATTTTTTTTTTATTTCTAGTAGCTCAAGCGACTTTGTAGAGATTCCTTTATTGGTTACTTGCCGATTCGAAATCGAATCCTCTGGAAATGAAAGGAAGAAACTTTAGAATTTTACAGTATTTTACAGAACAGATCCACCTTTTAATTAAGTATCAGACCCGGTCAATCTATCAGCAGTGTATGATATCCTATGTACTAATTTGAATGTGCAGCTTTACACGCGCGTGCGCGTGCATCTTGAAAGTGAAAGATTATGCTACTGACTTCAATCTTCTGTAATCACTTCATTGACATCTCGGGTTATTATATATGTTGTTAACAAAGGAGATAACATCAAAGTATGACGTCACTTTTGATTTCTTTTGTTAAATCTTAAACGCCAAAATTATTCGTGACAGCTTATCAAATTTCTTTTTGATATTCTTGATGTTTCTTGCATTTGTTTTTGTTAGCTGTCAAGTTTTCCTAGATGCCGCGTTATCTCAATAATATCGGTTTAACTTTTGTCAGCCTGTGATTTCTACTTTGTTTTTTGTTTCGAATTTAAAACCGCAGAAACTTCCTGAAAATATTACATCATGCATATTTTAAGATTTTTGGGGGTTTTTTTGTTTAATTTCGTTTACGAACGACTAATATTGATTGTTGTCAATTAGCCATCACTTTAGCTGGGTTTAAAAATAATTAGTACTTCTATAAGTGCTCGTTGAAAGCATCAAGAAACCACTGTCTGTCTTCAATACTCGGAATAAAAATGAATATGCTTAATATAAATTCCATTCTTTGAAGACAGTAGCAAGATTTAAACAGTTCGTTATGCTAAATTTATAGGCAAATGTCTTTCTGTTAACCATCACTTTTCTTCGTCTTATTCATTTTTCTTTAAGTGGCACGCTCTCGCACACCAGTTTCCTGTAATAAAAATAGTTTTTTTAAGTGTCTTTTCTTTTATCAGAGATGCCACAATTATACTCACTGATGACGTCATTGCCCTTCTTGAGCGGTCATAATAATGAATGTTATGACCTTTCGACTTTTATTCCTCAGATCATTTAAATATTACTTTCGTATCCAGTGCCGGTACTTGCAAAGTATTAAACTTACTCGCTCAGGTCGTCTAATTGTACATAGAAAGCAACGGTTGCATGATAACTACAAATGGGTGATGAAATGTTCCAGGCTTCGAGTAAAAGAAAATACAGGAGGATTCACACAATTGCAGCAGTCCTTCAGTTTTTCTAAGCCCTGTAAAAGAATTCGGAAGGCTAGGCCTCCAACAAGGCTTTCGCGACACCCTTAAAGCCAGGGACTTTCCAACACCCCTTTGTATAAATGAGTGTTATGTTACCTTTCACTGATTGCCGAGTTCAACGACATCTTCGGTACAGTTTGGTAAGAGATGGGTTTCTCAAGGAATTTTTCGAGATACACTACAAGTAATCGGAATTCTAAGTGGAGCACCAACGATTCGATAATGACCAAATATTCTAAGTGACAATGAGGAAAACCTCTCCTGGTTCCTTGATCTGTTAGAAAAAATTAATCTCTTTCAAATTACATCTTACCGTTTTAAAACGGAAGGGAAGAACATATCTGAAAAAAATGGGAAGAAAGGGGCGCCTTTTATCATAGGTTTACTTGATAGGGACTGGTTTAAGTGCTTAACCAAATATACATAGATAATGTATAAAGCTATACATCCACATCCACATTCACACACACCACATATGCACATAAAGATACTGTTGACATCTTACTTTGTAG